>NW_016690198.1:3568613-3730719 GCF_001604755.1 Lepidothrix coronata
CATAGAGATTTGGTAATTTCATGGCTTAGATTTACCATAATGGCACAAGTTCCCTATCTTGTCTTTGACATAAAACTAGTATTCTGGCAACTTAACTTCAATCAGTCAGAAATTATCCCCTGAATAAACTAATGGTACAGCCTGTTGCCTTCTAGGCCCTGTGGCTTTCTGCCATTTCTTCACCTTGCCGTCAGCTGGGAGTTGTCCTCTCACTGTTCCTTGTATCAGTATTGCCATCTTCCTCAGAAGTGCATCCTGACTGTGCTCTCCTAAGACTTTTCCCATATCACCTCAAAAAACCATCACAGCACACTTAGGCACTGGTGACATGGATCAGCCTGCAGTCCCATGCAACTCTAGAAAAAGAAAGATCAGAAATATTTTCCCCACTATATTATTGTCACTGAGCTATCCTCAGAGGTGTCTACTATATCATTAGTCCTGCAAGAACATCTGGCTTTTGTAACTGTAGCTTTTCAAACGCAGACAAATGAACAGAAGTGTTGTGTTGGGGTTTTTTATTTATTTGGTTTGGGGTTTTTTTGGTTGGTTGGTTGTTTTTTTCATTAATAGAAGGAGCCATTCAGAGGCTCATCCACATCCTTTATTCTGTTATGATCTTTTCTGCACTAAAGACAAGGTCTAGTAGCCAGCAGCATTATTATTTTACACACATTCATTTTAAGTGAAAAATGTATTCCTATCCTGTTGTGAGTAGGGACATCCTATTTCCTATTCTGCGTCACATTCTTTGTAGAAAACTGATTTGTATGAGAGCACAGGGTACATTCCCACCATGGGTCCATCCACACAAAAGATTTATGAATTATAATTCATATATTTTGAGACACTTCCATGACCATGATACATGTTTTCTTAAGACAAGTTACATGTCACAAGTACAGAGATTTGCCAAAAATACTGAAAATCTTTTGCAGCTAATCATGCAGGCTTCAGAAAAGTTTGGGTTTTTTTCTTTTCCTTTTTTTTTTAATCCTCTGATTGGATCAGAGCATTTGGAGATGAGATCAGATTTAGGGTTTGTCAGAGCAAACCTGGGAAGTAGAAATGGAGAACTGTACGGGGATTGCAAGCTGCACCAAGACAAGAATTCTAAATGGGTACTATGTTCTGAGGTGCTAGAACAAGATACTAGAGGGTTAAACTGGAGACCTGTTTTATTCTATTAATAAATCAGGCTCAAACTGTAGTACATTTCTGCCAAAGGGCTGCCAGAAAGAGGCCCTGGAAGACAGGCTGTCTAAGGTCTGCAGGGAGGTACAGAGCTCTGGCCAATTTGATCACAAGTTGACATGTAGCCACATTCTTCAGTGAAGCACAGGTTTGTTGGACCAGTAAGGAATTGGAGAGCATTTTGTGAACTTCTTCAAGAAGTATATCTTGCAAAATATGATACCCAGAATCTAGGGATAAAGACAACCTGTAAGGTTTAAATCTGTTGAAGTCTTGAGTGTTTAGGTCTCTACCAGCATGTGAATTCTCACCAGCAGTCTTCAGGCAGTAGTCTGACTAGTTTAATGAAGATTTTAATAGGAAAAAAATGTGAGGAAACAACTGTCCTCATTTCTCAGTAATTTTTGAAAATCTGACACATCATAAAATGTGGCAAATAGTTTATGAACTAAGAGGACAGACAAAACAATATTTCAGTATGTGAAGTATAATTATGTTTTTTAAGATGATGATCCAGTGGAGCTTGCTGTAGATATGCAATAATAATGCTCTGTTGCAGAGCTAACTCCCAGCACAGAAAAAGCTGGCAGTTTCCTAGGACAGCGGACCAAGAAAGATTAAGTTGGGATTTACAGATATAGTGACCCTAAAGAAGTGGATCTGTCGAGCAAAGCAGTTGATACAGAGGGCCCAGTCCTCAAACATGTGCATTTCCAGGGAGTTAATTTTGGAATAGCTGTAGTGCCCTGGACCTCTCTCTTCTGGTGTCCTGGACTGAATGCCCATCAGTGGTTGGAGTGCACAAGGTGCTCCTGGCTTCAAAACTCCTGACTAAGACTGAGCACTGCCCACTGCTCTGGACAGCTGGGCTGGCTGGCACCTGCCTAGTGCAGATGAGGAGGTTACTTCCAGCAGAAAAAGCCATTGCTTTCTCTTCTGCTATCCTTCTCATGGTAACAGGAGAGCAAGCTGGATGCACAAAGGTTATTTCCCTTTCAGCGCCCCTCTAGGGCTGAAGTAAGCTTTGTGAAGCATTTCCTGTACTTGGCTGTTGCAATCTTAGGTTTGCATACCATCCAAGAGCCCTACTTGCAACAAAAGCAGATGAAATGAGAGGAGATCCTTGATCCAACTCTGTTGGTCCAACTCCATGGGTGAGAAAAAGTTTACAATACCTCCATACATGAATTCTTCAAACTTTTACTTGATATTCCTCCTAGAGAGCTGATAATTCTCAGTATGAAAAGCACTCAGGAGACAAATTCTGCATTCCTGGTTAATTTCAGTGAAGCTCTCAGAAAAATGATAGGTATCTGAAAGCTTGTAAAACACATAATAAAGAGGGCCAACAGCTTTGAAAATGTCTACTAACCACTTCCATACAGCCTGATTGAGCACAAGCCTAAAAATGTTGGCATGTTTGGAAAAAGCTGATATTTAAGTTGTTTTAAGTGTAGTAACAATCAGAAAACATGTAATTTCACAAGAGAAAAAGTAAAATGATGTCTAGAGCAAAGTTTTGTTCTGTGCAAATGCCTACATTCATCCTTTTCTTATTAAATCCTCAAAATTTTCTTTCAAAACTTCATTCCGATTAAGAGTGCATTGTTACAGTAGGGTTTCTTTCTTGCTAAGCAAACTGGTGAAAATGTGATACATTTCTTTCCCACACGTCCTCAGTAGCAAGACTTAGTTTATCAGTCCTATTTACCTGCCACAGCTTCAAAGCCAACTGATAGAATTACCCACTATACAAAATATTTCTTATAAAACTGCAGCCTCCTTGACTGTCATCTCCTGCTCATATTCTGGTTACTGGTTTTCATGTCTGATGTGCTTAATTCTTGGTTAGTTTTCATGCTGTTCTGTGGATCTTCTCATGTTCCCTGGAGATGCTTTCCTGACCATCCCTGAGAAGGAGGTGGTTATCCCACGTACCATACCTTCAAACAGGGCTGCAGGCTGCTCTAGCTTCTTTGCTCCCTCTTTGGAGGGAGTCTTCACCAGCTCTGAGTATGACTGTGCTCACTGGTCATTTTGTTAACCCCAAGTTTGATGATTAATCACTGTTCTATTTTACCCATACCATTTAGGGACTACTCTGTTATCTTTCACAAGCAGAAGTACTCAAAGAAATAGCTTTGTTTTGTCCCAGTTGCTGTGTTTTCTCCAGTGGTGAGAGCTGTTGCTGCTACCTACCTTTTGCTGTACCATTGCATTGATGCATAGCTCCACAGAGGCTGTCAGCGAGGCCATGGCAAACAGCTCACAGCTGGTCCATCAAACCAGAGCAGAATTTACAAACAAATTTGTGCATGATTCCCTTGCCTTCCAGACAGAGGATTATCAGTGGCCTGTCAGTCTGAAACACCAAGGAACATGTTTTAATTAAAGCAGAGGTGAAAAATATTCATTTTTATGTATATATATATATATATCTTCAATTATAGATCAGACATCATTAACAGTAATGGTAACATTTCAAGCAGGCTTCCCTACATGCAACTTTTTAATTAGATGCAGAACTTGCTATGGTGAAAGCACTTTATTTGCTCACATAGTGACCACCACGCAATGACATCTCACTCCAAACCGTTAATCTGAGTTTTCAATATCATGTTTTTTAATGATATTCCAATGCTTGGTCAAATTTGGCCATTTTAAATTGGAAGTCTTATCCACATTGCCTTTCTCTATTGCCCTGTACTGGCCAGTTAGAACAGTCATGTCAATACAAGTCCAGATCCATATTCAGTTGCTACTGTGATAGCTTGTAAACTTTAAATCCACTGACAATTCTATAGGACTTGTAAACAAAGTTTCAGGAATGCTTGACTGATTGCTGGAATTGCTATACATGCTGTCACTCAGAACTTCTCAAATTAGATTGAACAAATGACTAGTAATGTGATTTAGGGAAACATCTTTCAACATAAAAATTACTTTGCATTACTTAAACACATTATTTTCCTTTTTCTTGGCATTCAATACGTATGATTTATGATGATATCACAATATTTTTAATGAAAGCAATACTATTAACCTGAAAAATCTTGAGAAACTTTAAAGAAGGGTTACTATAATATTTTACTCTTTGAAATATCATGTCAGACTTCCTGGCCAGCTGCTACATGAAGTGCTGTTTACCTCACTGCACCTGAATGGATAGTAGATCCCATGCTGTCATATGTAACCTTTTTCTATTGTTCAAAATTTAGTGGACATCAATAGGACTTTGAACAACTAGTGAGTATGGCAGACCCCATTGCCTATACCAAGATAATAAAGTTTGCCAGATGCCTTGGTGTCCTTCAAAGCAACAGAGCTGTCTGACTTCTGTTATAACAGGTGATTTGTTTCTACCGTCATATATGTACCAGAGCCTTCTTCTGACTTAAATACAAGCCTCCTGTTTCTGTCCAAGGTCAGGATTTTATCTGTGCTATGGCCCAAATAAAAACTGTGCCTGACTTTCTGTGGCCAGGGTGCCTGTCCTGGCCCAGGACCTCCTGCCTCTTCATCTCCAGGAGCATGTCATTCAGATGTCTTAACTTTGCAACTAAGTTAGCAGAAGGGATGAACTGTAATATTTGCATCAGAAGCTACTCACATTTAGTACTGGATGCAAACTATTTTCCCATGTCTAACATTTCCTGGTATGTATGTTACCACCAGGAGAGGGATGCCTTCACCTGTCAGTTACTTTGTGAGATATAAATTATTTTATGGGAAAAAGTAGTTAAACAACACTTCTTAAAACATTTATTCTAAGTTATAACTATTGTGGATTTATTGTGTGTCATTGGAGGAAAGGAGCACGTTTGAATTCTCCATTGAAAACAAGGGAAAATAAACTGTTTTATAGATATGAACTGTAAACTTTAAAACATATCCTGCACTGTTAATAAGGGCAACCTTTCCATGGGGTCTGCACTACTTACAGGCTTATCACTGAGTGGTTCAGCTTGTTTTCACAGACATGGAATGAAATGCCTTGGTTTTAATATTGCCTGTGCCTTGTTTTGAGGGGTTAAGTTGATGAACATGGCCTTACTGAACCATGTTGATGGTGTATTCAAAAAATAGGAAAGCAGGACATTGAAATCCTCCATAATTTTCTGCAATATCTGTGCTCTTGCCCTAGAAATAGTGATGAGATAGTGATCTCTTCTTGCTGTCACATCCTTCTTTGCAGTGCTGTCCTTTCTCTTCTGGTATTTCTGGGAGCTCATTCTTCTTACCTGGTCTCCCTATTGTGTCAGCTTCCATGGACTGGCACAACAAACTGTTTCTTAGAGTTACAATGACAATAAGAGGGAAAAGATACTTTCCTAAACACCTGAATGGATCTTCTGTGAAATCTTTTAAGCGACATGCAGCAGGTCACACCTGGAGGGTGGTCAGTTCAGGGCTGCAGGTTCAGTGACCTCCAAGAAGTTTGCTGGAGATTGTTGTGATGTCTTAATAGGAAAGCAGTATAATGGATGTTGCAAAACATGCTAGGAGAAAAGGGAGGGGCTGCTGATGTTCAAGAGGAAGAGTAAAGTTATGTGAGGCATGTGCAAGGATGGTAGGTTAATTGGAAAGAGTACAGAGGGCTGAAGCAGAGAAACAGAAAAAGGTCCCAGGGTGTGGGTAGGGAGAACTGGGGTAAATTAGAACAAAATGAGAAAAGAAGCACAGAAACAGAAACATACAAGTCAAATTGTGTAGGGAAAAAAACTAAAAAAAAAAAAAAAGAAGAGGGGCCAGCACCAGAGGACAGCCTGTTGGAAATCTAATGGGCAACAACAGCAAAGACATTGGGGCAGGCAGCATATGAGGCAAGAAGAGTGGGAGAGAGGTGACCAGTGAGACTGGCTCTCAGAGAGGATCTCCTCCATCCCTCAAGTGACAGGAAAAAAACAGTCTTCTGCTGGATCAAGAAATTTTCATAGTGCAGTGGCTCAGACCTGTAGCAGCCAGATCTGCTGTACCCAGCATGAGGAAAGCAATACTGTATTCTGTACAGGACAACAGGAAAAGTTCTCTCTCTCAATTAACAAATAAATTAGCAAGAGAAATAACCTTTAGTATTAGGTTATTGAGGTGAATTTGCTTTAATTCCAATGACAAAATGGACTGCAATACCTAATCCAATGCCTCAATTCTGCAAACAGAGCGGTTTGGAGTTGAGAGTGGCTGTTGTGTGGACTGTAAATCCAAGGATATTGACTTGGGTTCAAAACAATGTGGGGGGTTGTGTCTGTTGGTTGGAAGTGAATTACAAAAAAAAAAAGGAGGAGAACCTGCTTGTAATCCAGATTACAAAGTGTCTGAGACAGTGGTACACAAGAGCCACTGTTCTGGCTTCTGCTCCCGTTGGTACGTGGCTCATAGTGATTTCAAAAAGGAGCTGCAACTGAGAAAAATCAACAGGCAAGTTTTACAAAGTGGCAAAGGTTGGATTTTGCAATCTGGCTGGCAATCCAACCCCAACTGGCAAACCGTGTAAGTATGTGTTTAACTGGGAAGACGGGATTAATCCTATTGATTGTAACGGGGTTAACTACATAGGTACAGCGCAGTGATGTTTATAGCCTCAACCGAACTACGCAGAGAAGTGAGGCTCTAAACGAGGACTATTTATTAGAAACCCACTTTGGTCGTGCTTTTATGTACCAAAGATTTTTTCAGACTCGATCTTTAACATGTAGATTTCTCTCAAGAGCCGCTCCGTTCTAACCACAACACTTTGCGCACCTCAAGCAGTGACCTTCCATTTCCTCATCCTTTCTCTTGCCACGGTGGTGAAAAACGTAAGAATATCTGCGGGTTTAGTGGGTTTTTTTCTCCTTTTCCGGCCAGTGCGCGGGGACGCCTCATCTCCAGCTCGACGGTCGCCTTCGATGGCGGGGCTTTCCGCAGCCCCGAGCCACCGCCCTGCGCTCAACCTCGGCCGGGAGAGCCCAGGGGTAGTTCGGTCCCGGCAGTGCCGCCTATCCGGGCGGCGCCGTGATCGCTCACCCCCGAGGGGTACTCGGCATCCATCAGCACCCGTCCAGCATCGCCGCTCAGCCGCGACTCCCGTCACGTCCCCTCTCGGGCTTTAGGAGGGGCTGCTCGGCTGCTTGCCGAGGCAGTCGGGACGAGGGCAGCCCACCCCCCCGGAGTAGCGCTCCGTGGAGACGCTTTCCCGGCACCGCGTGGGAACCCATCTCCCCTGGCCCGGCGCGTCCCGCCCTCGGGCGCGCTCACTCCCCCGCCCCGTAAGTAGCGGCGGCAGCGGCCGTCGGGGCGCAGAGCGGGGATGGGGGCCCGGGGTGCCGGGCTGTACGTGGGGCGCAGGGCGGCCGCCCTTGGGGCCGCGCTGCTGCTGGCGCTCCTGGCCGCGCTGCTGGCGCTCGCCGCTCTCTACGGGCGCTGCCGGCAGGAGGAGGCACCGCCGCCGCCCTCGCCCGCCGCCCCCGGCACCCCCGCCCCGCCACCAGCTCCCACCGCCGGCCCCGTCCGCCGCCTACCCCGCCACCTCCTGCCGCTCCGCTACGAGCTGGAGCTGTGGCCGCGGGTGCGGCCGGGCCAAGCCGGGCCATTCTCCTTCAGAGGGCAGGTGAACATCACGGTGCTGTGCCGGCAGGACACGGACGCGGCGGTGCTGCACAGCGCCGGGCTCCGGAGCCGCGGGGCCGCCGTGCGCGGGCCCCTGCCCGGGCTGGGCTCCGCCGTGGAGGTGGCGGGGCTGCGGCAGGAGGAGGAGGACGAGGTGGCGGTGCTGGAGCTGCGCGGGCGGCTGCGGGCCGGGAGCCGCTACGTCCTGCAGCTTGGCTTCCAAGGCCTCCTGGAGGAGGACCTGGTCGGGCTGTTCCTCACCCGCTACACCGACCAGGGACGGAGCAGGTAGGCGGCGGCGGCCGCCCCGCGGGCTCCGCGCCCCTTCACCGCGGCAGCGGAACTCCCACGGTCCCGCGTCGAGGCCGCCCGTGGCGTGGAGGCTGCGGGACGCGGCTGCAGGAGCTGGCACAGAGCTGGCGCCGAGCTGGGCGGCACCGGGGCGAGCTGCGAGCTGTCCGGGCGCAGGAGAGGCGGCCGCTTCTCGCACCTCCCCGGGACCGCATCGCGGGATGCAAAAAGCGTGCCAGAAACTCCGGTCTGTGCTCCGGGATGGTCGCTCTCCTCTCCAGAGAGCCTTGGCCGTGCTGCCCTGTCTCTCCGACGGCAGCTGACTTCACCCGTAGCACCGGCTGGACAATTTCTGGTCTCGCTTTCAGTGCCTTTGGCAGCGAGGGGGGCAGACAGTTCCTATGCCCAATTCCCGGGAGCCGCAGTCCGTCTCAGAAACTTCATCCCGGCCCCACACATGTCTGTGTAACACCGACAACTCCTCATTTCCTCAGTCTGTATCTGTGAGGAGGACATCTTTGACAAGAATCCGGGATTTTGGCTATGTATTTGGGCATGAGTATAGAGACGCCGATCACATGCAGTTTCAGAAATAAGGAGGAGTAGGATGAGTGACTGCTTTAGACATCTGTACTTTGTAGGTGCTATTCACGTGAAGTTGTTAGGCTGTCATCAAACAATCCATGATTTCCGTAGGGAGTGCTATTAGGATGCTTTCTTTTTCTTTTGAACTGCAAAACCGGTGATGGAGCTGTGTGAGCTAATCAAGCAGTCAAAGGTCTAAAACATATTTTCACCCTCAAAATGATGCTTGCTTATCTTTTTTTTTTTTTTAATTTTGGATCTTCCCAACGTGAATTGCATTCTCAACTTCTGGACACGAAACATGCTGAGAGAAGTGAAATTTAAGATCAAAATTTAAGTACTTCTAGTGGCAGGCAAGTTTCTCAAAATAGGAGTTTGAAGAAGAGACAGATAAATTGCTCGTTTTAAAGTTATTTCATTTTTAATAATTAAAGCACCAAACAGTGAGTCAAAAGGAAAACTGGAGTTAAATTCAAGTATTCTTGTCTACTACCCTATCAATGAGTCTACTAAAACGCGTGGGTTCATAGGCTTCTTGGTTGATTGGGTGATGTAATAAAATATGCAGTTACTTTCAAGATCCATACATGCAAACCTCTATATGAGTAGTTGTAATACGAAACCACAAAATGAAGTTGATAATTTTTTTGAAATGGAGGAAGACTGTGTGGCTTTTCTGCAACAAGCTGGCTTTTCAGCTGCCAGCTCTTGTATAAATCTCGATACCGAAGTCTGCCACATCTGGAAAATGTAACTTAGATGGACCTTTTTTTTTTTTTTTAACAAAAAGGAGATAAGTCAGTAAACCTTAGAGAAAAATGCAGCAAAGTAAAAAATATTTTAGGAAGCACATTCTGTTTTTCTCCAGTTGCTGTTTCTTCATTCACTGATTGTTATTCACAGGATTATTTGTGCAACTTTTGAAGAAAGGAGAATCTAGAACAATTTGCTTAATTTACGTAATTTTTAAAGAAAGGAACAAACCTTAATACTGTATTGGTATGCTTTCTGATGCTGTATTAATTCAAACAAGTCCTATGTAGGAAACACAGAATTAGACTATGACATTTTCTGATTCAGACTGTATAAAATTCAGTGTATCTGGGGGAAAAAAAGCTCTTGTCAGCTGCCACAGTAGAAAATTAGAAAAATTTTTTAAATAATTCAAATAATGTGTATAGCTCAATTTCCAGTTGTTTAGAGAGTTTATTACAAAGGTCCCATTTCATTCTTAGTTCATCATGAAGCACTAATGAAATGTGAAACTACAGTCTGGTTAAAGAGATGACAGTGGTAGTTAGACAATGGAATAAATTAAAGGAAATCCACTGATGGCAGATATAATGTATAATTTTTGTTATTTGTTTGTGCACCCATTTCTGATATTTTTGAATGGATTTTGCATATTTTTTCTGCTCTAAAAAAGGCTTTCTCTGAATCGAGAGTATACAATAGTATCTTGTTATTTTTCCTTCACTAAGAATTAAGTCACCACTTAACCAGCCATTTTCTAATCTGATAGGGTCCACTAACACTGAAAGGTTTTGCATTCTTATTTTGGAGGAGATAGGTTTTGAGTGATATGTAAGCTCTGCCAAGCTATTAACAATGGAAAAAGTTGGATTCTAATGGATTGCATAGATCAGGAGTGATTTAAAAACATTTAGTGCCCTTTGGCTATCAGTACAAAGCCAGTTACCCAGTTACTGTTCTGCAAGGAAACCTCCATCTCCAGCAGACTGTCCCATAGCTTTTCTAAAGTGACTTGTACCAGTCTTCAACAGACCTGCAGGGTCTGCTTCTTGCAGAGGTTTTCTGATTTCAACACCTCACTTGAACTGCCAGCTGTAACAGACAATGTGACATCTATCTGTGGTCATGCAGACTCCTGTATTTCTTCCATGGACTAGAAGCCTTAGTGGGTTTTGTAATTTGTGCTTGTGGAACCCTAGAGACCTCTCGTCTCAGAAGAGTTTAAGCAGATAAGTGCAAGCTTTTGGTAGACACCTTGATCCTAATGAGACGTGAAATCCCTGAAATGTTTGTTCCATATGGACTTTGGCACTGTCATATTTCTCAGTCAGATATCTCCATTGCTCTTTGTAGACTGGCAGAATGAGCGAGTTAACACAACATGTCATTCCCTGTCTTTTCTTGAAGTCAGAGCTGTTGTACACTGGCAAGGTGGTTTCACAGAAACAGCTATTTTCAGAAGTCCTAACCTGACCTCCATGGAAAACATAATAAACCAATTTCGCTGAATTTTCAAGAAAGAACTTTTTAGTTATCAGTTTGATCATTGATGACTGCATATGTTTTACTGTTGTTGACAATTTGTACTGCCCACCTGATCAGGTCTTACACACAAAAGATAACTGAAAAATGGGAGCACTTGTTATGGATAACGAACAGCCCATGTCTGCACTGCTTGCGGGAGCAAAGAAAGTGAAAAGGAAAGATGCTCCCACTTCTCCAGCACTAAGTGTTTGAAGGCTCTCCTGTTGAAATGAGGAATCAGTATTCTGCATATAGTTGTGATAGTCCATACCAGGATCTGGGTAGGCAAAAAGATACAGAAACCACCTTTGCTCTCCTTCTCTAGCACTGCTGGCTCAAACTTACATGATGCAGGAGTTTTGTTTCTGTCGTTCTGCACAGAGATCTTGCACGACCGTGGATGAGCTTGTGGGTGCTACTCCAGGATTGGAGGGTTCCTGTGGGGTGTACGATGAAGTGCAGGCTGTATGCAGGTCACTGTTCAGGTCAATGTTTCAAAATCCTTTGAGAATTTTACTTGGTAGCCACTCTGCTCATGTCCTGTGCAACTTCTATAAAATACTTGACTGGATAGGGCTGGTATTAACAGGCATCCCAACACAATATCCAAACACAATGTTTGCGCAGATTTTTATCAGTTGCTTCTGCACCAATTGCTAGGATGAGAGTAAAGGGGTTAGAACAGCACTAGTACAGTTAATTTTGCCTCGGAGCAGAGGATATGCAGTTCTTCTTAGCTCTGTTTTCTATGACTCTGTGAGTAAGACCATCAAAGGAGTGAGACAGAAATCAGAACAAGTAAGATGTTTGGTGTTTCTTTGTGTTGCTTGTTAGTATCAAGCACTGTTCACCTGAAAAAAATGTTTGGGTGTTGGGGACAAGATTCTACTCACTGTAAAACTCCCTTATTTTTAGCCACTTCAGGGCTTGTTTTACAGTTTAATTATTTTATGTTTGTAAAAATGGAAGAAATTAAATATAAAAGATGTTAACACAAATACCAATTATGCTATCAGTATGAAAAATAACTCATGAGAAAGCATTTTTAGAATGTCTCCTTTTTTGCATCAAATAAAACATTTCATCTACAATTATCCTGTTTATTAATCAGGTGAAATGTGATCTACTAGGCATTCATGTACTATGCAGAACATATTCCTCATTTTCCTTTTCTTTTTTCAGGCAGTAACTGGAAAAAAAATAAGAACCTCCATATACTACAATTTATGTGTAGTATAAATTGTCTAATATTTAGGCTAAGAGATCCTTTTATCTGTTTTTTTCTCATTATTTGATAGTATCATGTGGTATTATATGATCCTTATGAAAAAAGAAAATGAAATCTATGTGCAAAACTGTAGACTTAAGGGAGGGATTAATTTGTCTACTTGAACATTGTTAGACTTTCTAAAAAAATTATTTCCTTTTGGGCAATTTGTTTTGTGATAATACTGCAGTGTGTTAAAAAAAAATTGCTAGTGATTTAGTTCATGCTAATACCTTCACCTTGAAAAAACCCCAACAAACAAACCAACCCACAAGAAAGAAAGCTCCAACTATTGTCTATTCTGACAAATTATATGAGGTAATATGTGTTTTAAACACCAGTTATTTGTGTAATATGCATGAAACATTCCTATTTTTCTTTTTTATCTGGAGTCCTGCTGAAAAACAACATTTAATATGTCCTCATACTTCTTTTTTATCACATTGCCTTGGCCACAATATGCTGTTTTGTATTCTTGAACAAGAATTTCTTGAGGGCAAATTTGCCAAGTGTCTGCATCGGTTACTGCCAGTACAGAGCTTCCAGAGGCAGTGATGGCACTGATGCGGGGGAATTCACAGTCATGGATTTACTCAGTGTTTCCTAGAACCAAGCTGCAATTGATTGCACAAAGGAATGAACAAAAGCATACTTTGCTCCATGGGAGGAAGAAGATATTTTCAGTGATTGACTTCCTAGATGAAGTGGCCTATCACTATTGCTGCTCCTGTGCAACCCTGGCAGAAGTTTGTCACTTTCCATCATTGGACAGGATAAAGGAGAAGAGGTGCTACTTCTGTCTCAGGTGGAGCTTCAGCTGCATTTGGCAAGGCAGCTGGTGGCTGGTACAGCACAGATTTGACTCTGCAGGGAATCAGGTCCATAAAGAAAATCTTCCCTTACCGACAGTCAAGAAGTCAAATACAAAGTGCTGCTCCTTCTCACGCTATTCCTCACTTCAAAATAGGCATTGTGGTCTCAATAGTCACTGTGCAACAACATGCTCAATATGGGTTCTTTGGTCATGGGTTATGTTTATAGTACAGCATCAGATATGTCTGTTAAATGCAAAATGTACCATGTTTTAAGAGTATAGTGCTTTTACAGTCATCTTGTTGATATTAACTTAGTTCCCCCAACATCAGCAATGTGGATGTAGATGAGGCAGTGATACTTTCAGCACTGGATTATTTGATCAACCTTGAGCAGAGTTAAATAGTACAGCTACTAAAAATGCCAGCACCCGAACATCTTTCAAAAGAAAAGGGGCCCTAGTAGGCCAGCCTTGGGACCTTGCTGGAAAGCACTTCTGACTTTGGTCAGTGAAAGCAGGAAGCTAATGAATCAGTACCTTGGGTTAAATCACACACAATACAAGTGATGCAAAGCGATCAAGTAAAAGTAAATATCAATGGAAAGCTGATCCATTAATTTCAATTTCAAAAAAAAAGGTATCCTGTAACAAGCAACCTTAAGTTCTGGACATGGTTCAGTGCTACAGGTCACAATTAGTCATAGTCATGCTGTGCTTGTAGGGTAGACCTGATTTGTTACTCCACTCTGTAGTGCAGATCTGACTCATTACATACTGCTACTTAATGTATGGATGCTATCTTGATGGCTCCTGGCTTGTTTGGGATGTCTCAGTGCTAAGAATAAGCATTTGTGAACCTGGTGTGGATACACTGCTAGGGAACACCTCAACTGCAGATGAAAAGTATTTGCCATGTCAGTATTGAGGTCACTGAAACAGGAGATTAGGCCATGCTTGTGTGCCCAGTTGCTGGCTACTACTTGGCTGACATATATAGAGCTTTGAGGTACATTGCACGTGTATTTTTAAGAATTCTTGATAAGGATGCCCTTACGTGAACAGCTAAGATGTACAACTTCTTGAAACTTCTGCTGCGAGACACAGTGATTTATCTTTTGATTCCAGCGAGTGTGTGTTGCAGGAGAAGAGTCAGAGATCACTCCAACAGATCTGTCCAAGTAGTTTATTAAGTTCTAATCAGTAAATTTAGGTGTACAGATGGATTGGTAGTCAGTGCTCTGCACTAAAGTATACAAATATTATTGTGTAAGTTTCTTACACATATCTTTAATGTTGCATGCATGCACATATGTCACCAACTCATCGACGTCTGGTGTCAGACAAAGGGTCTTTCAGCCTCAAGGGTAACCTTGAGAGGCATACCTCCTTGAGGGGAGATCACCACTCTGCAGACAGGTGCTATGGATGGAGAGCTCAACAGACCCTGATAGCTGCAGATATTTACAGTAAAGTGGTTGATTTGTAGTCAGTTTTTCTGCTACTGATGCACTTTCCTCCACTTATCAATCCTGTCTCCATCCAGACCTGTGGTTTTGATTTGCTGCTGAATTCTTAATGGCAGTCTCACACAGTAGGATTAACTTTGGTCAGATCTACTTGGTGAACATCAGACTGGACCAAAGTTTACTTAGTTCAAATAGGAGGAGTGCATCCATCACAGTATGCCGCAGAGGCAACTGAGGCAAAGCTCCTTTGCATATGGTACAAAAGGGTCCTTTTGAATATTATTCGGGTTTTGCCAGTGTACTGGGACAGCGTTGACGCTGTTTTCACAGGGGTTCTTCTCTATTGGATTTGACAGAA
Source organism: Lepidothrix coronata (assembly GCF_001604755.1). Taxonomy (NCBI): domain Eukaryota; kingdom Metazoa; phylum Chordata; class Aves; order Passeriformes; family Pipridae; genus Lepidothrix; species Lepidothrix coronata. The sequence goes on from NW_016690198.1 coordinate 3,583,454, forward strand.
GGGTGCAAGTGCATGCATACACAGTTCACTAACAGTTATTACTATTTTTTATTAAAATATACCAGTAATTAATTAACAAGAATGCATGCATTAAGGAGAGCAGCAGGTGTACAGATATATTCTAATTATGACAATAAAGTTGGGCATTGTATCTCTTGAGCACTGGTCTGCTGTATGCAAAACTTCAATCAATTCTGTCTTAATAAACAAAGTAGGAAGGCTCAAATATTTAAAATATGATATCCGGAAAAGGCCTGTGAGGGGAAAAAAAAAGATCTGATTAAAAAAGACTGCTTTTCTCCACAAGCATCCAAACTGAATTGGTTGTTGGGCACACAGATTTAGTCATGGCTTTAAAGAATAGGCAAAACTTTTCCAAATCTGCATATTTACATGATTCACTTCCTGTTTTTTCTGATTTGTTGTCTTTATGTGCTATATGTGGATTTCAATGAGCTGTAGCATGCTGGATTAATCTTACTTGTATTTTTAATACAGTATGCTCATTGCCTCCCAAATGGAACCAACGTATGCCAGGAGAGTGTACCCATGTTTTGATGAACCTGCCATGAAGGCCACATTCAATATCAGAATTGTCCATGACCCAAGCTATGTGGCTCTTTCCAACATGCCTGCTATTGGTAGGTAAACAGCAAGTCAACTTACGGGTTTTTTTCCCCTAAACTACTTTTTAAAAGGGTGCAATTTATCTGAGCAGACTATGTAATCTGATACAGTGTGTTGGCCACGTGCTAATGTCTTCAAAGGGCACACAAAATCTGTGTCTATGAACTTAAACATTTGGACACTGTTATTCATAATTAATGTCTCTGATGGCAATAATTCCATCAAATAGTTTTGTTAGTTGTGATGTGCTCTCCTCTGGCTGCTGCAGGCTGCATAGGGTTTGATTCCTGTTATTTACTGCTTAGTCAGTGTGTCTTATGTGTGACATCTTTATAAAACCAAATGGCAACCTCAAGTTTTCAAGGCCTGTATTTGTGACATCAAGGGATTCCTTTAATTCTAAGTAGATTTTAAGACATATTTACAACATACAAAAAATTGTTCTCCCAGGCAGAGACACTATGGCCTCCTGTGTATATGAAGAATTAGAAAAAGCGCACTATAAAGCTTTGGAGATGCTACTCCTGTCCCTTTCTGGGATCTCATGTGGGATGTCTGTGGGGTATAAGGTTCCAAATAAACTCTCTAAGTTAGTGTTCCTACAGAAATCTGTTGTGTCTTTTGCCTTCTTCTTAAAAGCTCTTTTTCTGTAGTTCAATGCCATGAATCTTCTATTTTTCAACTAAATAATTTCAGCCATAAAAAGTAAGTTTTACGAGATTTGCATGGAAGATAAGTAACTAAGGAATATAGATGGGGTCTCTGTGAGAATTGCCGGAAGCACTTTCTACCCCTGAAAATCCTGTCCATATCCCTCTTATTTAGAAGGAAGGTGTCTGATTCAGTGTTTCATAATTCTTAGGCACACATGTATTTGAATTATAATAGATCAGATTTAGAGATATCAGTTTTAGAGATATGCAGCATGGAATAAAATGTCCACAGCTTGCTCACATATTAAAACTGACACAGTTTAATATCCTTCCAAGACTTCATTTAAGAAGCTCAAGAGTGGATTTTTGCTGTTTGCATGGAAGGTCACAACTCTGATACATGTCAGTAGCAACGAGTCTGGCTGCTTTCCCTCTATCAGAAACATATGAAGAATGTAGTGCAGGAATACAGCATATTGAAGAGAGGGGTAAAAAAAACCATGCAGAAAACATAAAAATCCTTGTTTATTATGGATGAGCATTGGTTTGAATATTTTTTTGATTTTTCTTTTCCTAGATGTATCTGAAATGAAGGATGAAAATGGAAGCCTATGGACTGTTACCACATTTAACACTTCACTGAAAATGTCGACTTATTTGACTGCTTTTGTGGTCTGTGATTTTGATTATGTCACCAGAACAGAGCGGGGAAACAAGGTAAATATGAGGCTGCATAACACATTATAGCAGTTTACAACGGAAGTTGGCTCTGTGGTGCATCATGTGCTTTAGAAGATACCACAGACATTAACTCTGTTTTCCATTCCAAAACTATTTGCTTATGTGGCAAAACTGCTAACATTTATCCTGTAGATATTTCTGCAGAAACCTTTCCTTTAGGACAATTAGTTTATTGTCTTGTTCTGTTCATTTCATACAGCTGCAGAAGTAGGTATGGGCTGTGTATGTTAAAAATTTGAAGCAGCTACTCTGCAGAAAGTACTGGTCATAATTCAGGGTCTTCTTACTTTCTTAGCTGTCTTAGTTGGAAAAAATATCTGTTTCCACTGCTGTGACAAAACACTGATGTTCGGTGCCTTGTTCTTCAAGACCCCTTGAGGACCACCACCATGACATCAGTAAGAGTAATACTGTGCTCCAAGCATTTTGTATACTAGTATTTTAACCTTTTATTCGGTAGTGGTCACATTTTTTTTAGCCTTCAGAAGTCCCTGTTTTGTGTATGAAGCTTCTTCATCTGTGAGTATTCAGTTTTGCTCTTACTGTACAATGGCCAAAGCTTCTCGAGAGAAGCTGTAAAAAAATGTACTGCATTGGCACCAGTTGTTTCTCTTTCCTTCTTTTGGTCAAAGTCAACAAGGAAAAGATGTATCAAGTTGTTCCAAAATAAATAGTAAATTCAAGTGTACAGCTATTAAAGGTAACATTTACTTGAACTCCTTAATAAATGAGAAAACTGCATGGTTAGTTCACTGTCATCCTACTGGGGAAAGGTGGGACAACATGAGAGGACAGTGCACAGATCACCTAGGAAGCACAGTATTGGCTCTTTTTTAAAGTGAAGATTGGACTTGGTATGTCATACCTGTCACCTTCTGTCTTGAACCTGTTGGATGCTTACAGCTATGACTGTGGTGCCTTTTTCTTGGGCTGATGTGTACTGACAGTAGTTAGCAAAGCAGAGCATTCAAATGAGCTTTTATTCAGAGGGAAGAGGCACCACCTGTGTTCTGTGACATAGAGGAAGACAGTATTTCACCCCTTGGTTTTAGACGGAGATACTCAGTTTATGCCTCCACAATATTTGTGTGAGCATATTCATTTGTGCCTATTTTTGACATTTCTGCTAAGTAATTTCCAACCTGAAACAGGGATATTGTAACTCAAAGCTGATATGAGGATTAGGATTTTAAGATGTTTAGGTTTTGCAAATTAAGTGATCTGGTCTTTGAATCTCCTCTGAAGCCTTGGCTGAAAAGAGGGCCTCAGAGGTTGAGGACACTGCATTGGCTGAATATGCTCTTTTTTTTTTCCCTTATAAATTAAATCCCAATGCTTCCCAAGTGTGCTCTTAGCGTTTGGCTGTGCAGCTTCTTGTGAGACCATGTATAGCACTTAGATGCAAGAAATGTCGAGGTTTTGAGCTGACAGGCATGTGGAGGGGGTCTTTCATTCAGAAATACATGGTGGAGACAAACCTTTTCTAAGCCTACTCCATCACTCTTGAGCAAGGAGCTGTCCTTTCCAGGACAAAACAAAAGGGCAGAGGAGGGGAAAGCTTTGCTTGCGGCCGCGGTTTCTGTTACTCAGAGGTACAGATGCTCTCTGCTCAGATGCCATCTGCTCTCCTTAGCAGAGAGGGAGGCCAGTGGTCTGTTTCAGGCTGTGAGAAAGTTCAAGAGGAGAGATGTGTATCTTTGGACCGCAAACACTCTCTGGAAGTTCATTTCTCTCTCATTAGGTGGGCTGAAAGAGAGCTTGTCACCCAAACTCACTGGCTGGCATACATTGGCTTAAGATGTGTGATTCCAAATCGTTTCACAGTATTTTCCACTTAATAAAAGAAAAACTATGAGATTGTTTGTTCCAACAACGTATAATTGGATTCAAATCTTCATCCTTTCAAAGTACTGGAACTCTCCTAGGTTTTAGCAGGAGCATGTTCTTTGACACATTTTGTTAGGTCCAGTAAAACTTGGATTCTTTTAAAGATTAAATTAAAAGCTTCGTTGCCTGGTTTGGTGTGGACAGACAACATTTTTTCCAACAATGATTCACAAAAGAGAAACAAAGAGAATGAAAATATGACGGTTGTTTAAAAGAACTCTCCCTTGTTTTATTGCAGATACGTATTTGGGCTCGGAAAGAAGCAATTGGAAATGGGTATCTTGACTATGCTTTAAGTGTCATTGGTCCAATATTTTCGTTTCTGGAAGATGTACTTAACATCAGCTACCCTCTGCCAAAGACAGGTGAGATGACTTATTTTCTGAAAGGAACCACAAATGGCGCTGCTGGTATAACATTCACAGAAGCAATGTGTTCTTTTGCAGTATTCTCCTTTTGCAGCTTACTACATTCTTTTACAGCTTACCATTGAATACACCACCTAAACTTTAACTCACTGAATTTTCCTTTCTGCATCATGGCTTTTATTAATCTGTAACTCAGTGTTCTTACTTTCACATCCTACTCATTCTTTTAAAGCATAATTTCCTAATAAAGGGGCAGTTGGGACAACAGAGTGGGTAGAAAGATGTATTTCAGTCATGTGGCTATTTCTGGGATGCATAGACCATAACATGTAAGGATGTTGTAGTTTCTATGTCCTCCTGGTAAATCCATGCTTGCTCTAATAACATGTGTCCCCCCCAAAGCATTCCTTGCTTTTTTCAGTATGTCCCTGTCTTACCTGTGAGTTGGGTGTATGTTCCTCCTGCACATTCCTCCCCAGAAAAAAAGTCTCCTGCAGAAAAACATTGTTTCTGCTTAAAATGGACAACAGATAAGTCAGTTAAGTCAAGTTTCAGTCAAAAAAGAAGGATGCCATCATGTAATTTCACTGTACAGTTTGTTTGTTACTTGCACTTGGATTCCCAAGCATTTCAGCATGAATATTATGGGGAAATTGGCTCTTTTATAGATATTAGGAGAATATTGGGAGCACAGAAAGCAATTCTTACTTGAAATGAGTTTTGAAACTGTCCATGATTTTAGCAGATTACAGGATTGTGGGGAAAGAATTTCCTTCTTTTCTTGACTGGGAAAGAATTTCCTTCTTTTCTTGACTGGATAATTTGCTGACTTGTCAAATATGTATTTTGGCACTTGAAAGAAATAAATGTTAGTCTGTGTAAATGTATTATCTTCCAGTGTATTTCTATTAACTTGCAGAATTTTTCACTATCCTTCTTGTGAAAAATATATTATATGCAGTCTTCACTTCTTAATTTTTCTGATCTTAGTAATCATACAAGCTACTCATGGGCTGTAGATGATTTTGTTTCATGCTTGTGTTCTTTTGTTTATCAGCAATCTTGACACATTAATTAATAAATATAAAACTATTACAAAAATGAAGTAGAAGAACAGTATTGTAGACTTCTTGTTAGGAAGGATTTCAGTGTCACAGAAGGCTATAATACTATTACAGTCCTGACTGTAATGCCTTGCAATATCCACTGGATTTCCCAGTGTCTTTCTTAGAAGTTTTGCCTAAAAATCAGTAGGATTAGATCAACCAAGAGTACCTCATTGTAAATGCTAGAGATTTCTATTGCAAACTCAGAATGTGAAATTAAGAATAAACACATTTAAAATCAGGGATCTTTTAGGGTTTGTCTTCACCTCATTTTAATGCAGTTATAAGGGAACTCTCTTGCCCCAAACTGGCTGGATGAAGGTTGCCTCACCGAAAGTGAAGTACTTTTGCTGTGGACTCAAGGTGAGATGTACCTGAGATCAGTCTGGCTGTGCTGGGGCTCAGCACCATGCTTTCATTACTTGTCTAGCTTTTGGACTGGAGCTTTCTCATAGTTCCCTAATTTGGAATAGTTTTCCATAACTTGGAATACAAGCTTGTGTCAACTTCTAAATGCTTGGTATACTTTTTCAAAATGTTGATCTTTGCTGCCAAGTTTAAACTGTTTAAACAGTCTCTTCCTTTGAGACCCTGATGTTTTGTCCAGCTCTCTCATTTGAACTGGAAAACTGTTCTCTGTGCATAAGGCAGAAGGGCAGTACAGAGGTAACAGTCGTATTGTGTAAACAAAGAGATGATGTTTCTAAGGCGCCTTTCAAAGAAGAGTAGAAAGGATACCTCTACTCACACAGCTGAAAGAGCAAGATTTTTTTTATTATCCGTTGCTAGGCTGAAGAAAAAGGTAAGTATAATCTTACCCAAACATGGGAGAAATTCAAGTCAGAAAAAGATTTCTGACAGCCATCAGGGAATATATTCTCTCCTAGCCTTCATTTTCAGTCAGAACATTTGCATGTACAAGATACAGTACAGATCTGGGCTTTGCAGGAATTTATGTGGCTTCCTGAAAGAATGGCAATCACAGGTGAAAAGTGTGACAAGAAGAAACTTCAGAGACCATTGGCAAATTTTGGCATAATACCACAAAGAACCACTGAAATGTAGTATCCTTTAATTGGACGTTGAATCAGTGCGAGAACTAAAATCATGTGATCACTTTATTTTCAAAGTGTTAAAGATACCTCTTTTTTTTTTTGTCTGTTTGAATCAATTTAGATCTGGTTGCACTGCCTGAGTTTGGAGCAGGTGGTATGGAAAACTGGGGGCTAGTGACTTTCCAAGAATCATCATTGATGTACCTCCCAAGTGATAAATTCACAAGCAGAAAGGCAATGATTGCCTTAATTGTGTCACATGAGCTAGGACACCAGGCATGTGGTAAAAAATTCTGTGCATTTATTTATCTATGACATTCTTTCCTTCCAGTTGCTGATGATGCAGTCACTGATTAGTAGAAGAAAATAATTACTTGATAGTAGGGGGTGTGAGCACTAGAGTACTGAAAGCCTATTTGATCATATGTTTGGCTGATAAAACAATATTAAAAGCAGGTTCTGTCATATTACAAGCTGTACACATTGCACAGGACTCACTGATGCAAAACTGTTAATGAGCTACTTGTTTTTTTCTTACACAGGACTTGAATACCGCTCTAGGGTGTAGGGATAACACAGTACTCTCTCTATACAGTATACTTTCTGCTTTGGTGGGAGAATTAATGGAGTTCATTAGTATTTTTTGTAGTGGCAGTGCATGTGCATATTGCAAAAGGTATTTCTTTTTCTGTAAGAAAAAGCCTATGGTATGATAGAACAAAATTAACATGGAACTGTAACTGTATCTTTGTCTGGCTTTCACAGAGATTTTCAAATTTTTTCTTACTTGATTTGGAATGATAATGCAGTTTCACCTCTTTATTGACTATTTTTAATTTACTGTTATTTGCCAGAGCAACAACTCTTTGCACTTGGTCAACAAAGCTAGCAAAAGAGTTTAGCTTGGCTAGTGCACTTGTATGCCTTTCTGACAAGGTCTGTAACTTTCCAGACCTTCAGATGAGCAGTATTTTTATTGCAGACCTATAAAATAAATGTCAATACTTAACAAAACTCTGTTTTAAAATAAAGTTGTAGTTCAGGTTTTTAAGAATTAGCAAATAAAATATAAATCAACAAGTGATCAGTTTTTGTTAAATATGAACTGCCAAATATGAGTACACAGCAGATGTTGTGGAAGTTTTATACTTGCCAGGTTAGGGATTTGCTGGTTTTGGAAATGGTTATTTCCCCAGTTTTGTTTACTAGTCCTCTGACAATTTCATTCTGTTAAGAACATGGAAAAATGTTTTTTTAATTGCTTGATAAATGCCTTACTTTTAATCATAGCCTGATATGATATTTTAGATATTTAAATTATATTGACAAGTGTTTGAAATGACATAAAGCACTGAGATCCACACTCCTGGTATGAAATTGTAGATGAAGCGATTTAAAAATAATTGCCCTGAACTTCTGACTTTTTCCAAGGTACATGTTTTCCTACTGAATTTTCCCTGTCTGAAGGAATATTCAGCAATTTATTCAATTTACATGTACATAATAAATAAAGTTACTTCATCATAAGTATGTGTACTTAATCTGCAAAAAAATGAGAAGAGAAGAGCAGACCAAGGACATTTTGAGATACTTTTTCTTTCTATTTAAGTGGTTTGGAAATCTGGTTACGATGAACTGGTGGAATGATCTGTGGCTTAAGGAGGGACTGGCATCTTACTTTGAGTACCTGGGAGCTACCTTTGTTGACCCCAAGCTTTCACTGGTAAGTACTAATGCTTACATGCAAAGTTCCACCACATAACAAAGAAAAGGAAGACGCAGGAGATGGGATTTAATTAAACAATGTTATTATTAACTCCTGTAGGAAAGACCAGCAGGTCTTGATTCTTCCTTGATAGGTTTCCATCTGTTGGGGGGCCATGACCATACCCAGCTCTTCTACAGCTGGTGCAGAGGACAGGTGGACAGCTGTGATGCTGCAGTGACAAGGAGCTGGTGTTTTGCCATGTAGCAAACCCAGATTTCTCTCCTGGGTCCTGTTGTAGCTGATGGTTTGCCTCCCTGCCTGCCAAGCTCTTTTCCAAGCGTCCCGCACCTCAGGTATCTTTATGACACAGTAATTAAGGTGGTTCGTTTTGAGTCTGTTTACCCCGCTGGGTCCCTGGAGGTCTGGCTGTGGATAAGGCAAATATAATGCACATAGCTAACCCAACAGCAGGGCAAAATTCCTTCCTGTTCTGCTCAAATGGGAATAAGCATAAATCCTGTAGTATATTAGAAAAATCCATGCATTGTTAAACTTTTGAGACAGGTGGATAGTTGCTGCTAATTGCAGTCATGACATGAGGTGCACTTGCCTGTGCAATCTTAAATGTCTATACAGTGCCCTCAGCTTCCAAAGAAAGAAAAAGCCTTTAATACCACTGAAAAGTGTAAAAGCCACCAGATTTTAAACTGGAAATAGATTCTTGACTTCTTTTTAATTTTAAACCTTTAATTTAGAGATTTGCCTTTCTAGAAATCAACAATTGACATTTGTGTCCATAAATGTCCCAAAACTTTTATATTGGGCAGTAATTCTATTTGATAAATTACAATTAGGTGATGTGCCTTGGAAATCCAAAGTAAATCATACAGATGTGAGAATACAGGTCTTTCTTGTGCAGTTTTGTGGGGCATATACATTCACAATTACAGAATGGCTGAGGTTAGAAGGGACCTCTGGAGGTCATCTTGTCCAGCGCCCTTGCTCAAGCATGGCCACCCAAGAGCCAGTTGCCCAGGACCGTGTCCAGACAGCTTTTGACTATCTCCAAGGATGGAGACTCCATAACCTCTCACGGCAACCTGTGCAAGTGCTCGATCACCCTCACAATGAAAAAGTGTTTTCTGATGTTCAGAGAGAACTTCCTGTGTTTCAGTGTATGCCCATTGCCTCTGGTCCTGTCACTGGAAAGGGCCTGGCTCTGTCCTCTGTGCAGCCTTCCTTCAAGTAGATATATACATTGATAAGATCCCTCTGACCCTCTCTTCCCCAGGCTGAACGGTTCTGGCTCTCTCCACCTTTCCTCATAAGAGAGATGCTCCAGTCCCTTCACCATCTTTGTGACATTTGCTAAGCTCTCTCTAGTAGCTCTATATCTTTTCTGTACTTGGGAGCCCAGAATTGGACCCAGCATTTCAGGTGTGTCCTCATCAGTGTTGAGTAGAGGGGAAGGATCATCTCTTTTAACCCACTGGCAGTATTACTTCTAATGCAGCACTGGATACCATTAGCCTTTGCTGCAAGGGTACGTTGCTGGCTCATGTCCAACTTCAAATTGAACTCTGAAAATAAAATTTACTGCCTGTTTACAAGGAGAAAAGTCGGTCAACAAATTTTATGCCATTAATTGGAAGACTGTGATCTTCTCCTTGGAAAGGAGAAGTGCTCAAAGTGGCCTACAGTGTTTAAAAAAATTGAGTTTCTGTCTTTATCTTTGTAATTATGTAATTTTCCATTCTATCTTAAGACAACTAGGGGAAACTGAATCATCATTTGACAAAAAGACAACTTCACTGATTTATCACAAAATCATAAGAGCTTGAGTTTGAAAGTAACTTTAAGATTGTCTAATTCCAATGCTCCTGACATGGTCAGGGACACCTTCCACTAGTGCAGGTGGCTCAAAACCCCCTCCAGCCTGGCCTTGAACAGTACCAGTGATGGGGTGTTGTCATGGTTTGAGATCCTCAAAATCTAATTCCCTAGTCCTAGCTCCCTGTCACATCTCAATCCAATGTGAGATGGGTTTTTTTTCCAGACAAAGCACACCAGACTCCAAATGGGGGAAAGGGAATATATTACAATGACCGTACAAATAAATATTATAATACATTATACACACGACCACAACTATCTCTACCATGACATAAGTATTTACAATGGATCAGATCTCTTCTCCCCTCCAAATAAAAGTCCAGGAGGGAAGAAGGACAGATCCCTTCTTCAGAGCAGCAATGTCTCTAAGGCAGCAGTCATCTGTCCTCTTCACATGCATGCAGCTGATAGCTGGATTGTTGTAGCTGGATCTCTTCTCAATACACACAAGGGGGTCTCCAAGCCCCTTGGCCCGTCGTCTTCAAACGAGGGTCTTTCAAGACACAAGGGGGTCTCCTTTCACCCCTCGGCTCTCCTTCGACTCCAAGTGAAGGCCTCACCTGTGGACTGCCAGCAGGGACTAAACTCGCTTCACCACAGGCATATCACAAAGTGCAAGGGCATCTTCGTGAAAGTCCCTTCCTCAGGGGTTCACCCCTGAGTCAGAACATCTTGGGCAGCTTTCAGTTGAAAGTCTTTGCCTCAAGAGTTCCACCAGAGCTCCTGTGCTCTGTTTCAGGCTGCCACCTTGGCAGCAGTGGCGAGGCGGGGGGGGAAGGCCAAGGTCACCCCCCTCTGCATTATTCTCCGTCCTGGTCCAGCTTCCCAGGATGCTCTGAGCTTCTCAGCTCCTCTCTGCAGTGCATGTCGCACTTCACCCCTCCCTTCTAGGACATGAGGGGTCTCCAAGGAGTTTGGGGAGTCTGGTTCAGTTCTTACCCCCAAAACTCTGTAGCTCTGCTGCTGACTCTCTTTTTCTCGGCTCTCCTTCCAGGAGTCCTTTCTGCGGTACTGCATGCCTCTGTTGCTGCTTCTTATCTCTTCTGGCCCTGTGCCACCATTTCTCCGGTCAGTGTTGGTCTGTCACTACTCCTGCCTCTGCCCACAGTGGAGAAAACATCTCCCAGCATAACTACAGACACTTAGCCCAGTCTAACACTGTTCCAAGTCTCTGCAGTCCCCCCAGATGGCTCTTGCCCTCTGCTCCTCGTGGCTTCAGAACATGGTTACCACTTCTACCACCAAACTACAACTAACCTTCTCTTCCGTTTGCTTGTGGTATGTTTACATTTCGCAGGAGCGCCCATTGGACAAAACTTCAAAACTTCCAGGGGTCGCCACCCCCTGGGGGTTACCACTTTCTTAGCTTCAGGGGAAAAACCTGGTTCAAACCACTACAGGTGTCCACAGCTTCTCTGGACAACAGGTTCCAGCCCCTCACCACCCTCACAGTAAAGAATTTTTCCCAAGATCTAATCTAAATCTCTTCTCCTTAATTTAAATTTTTTCCCTTTTCTCCTGTCATTCCTGTGTCAAAGGTCACTTTTCCTCTTTTTTATAAGTCCCCTTTAAGTACTGTAAGGCTGCAATGAGGTCTCTTGGAGGCTTCTCAGTACTGAATAATGTCAGCTCTCTCAGCCCGTTTTCATAGAAGAGGTGTTCCAGCCCTCTGATCATCTTTGTGGTCCCACTCTGGACTTAGTCTAACAGGTCTATGTCCTTCCTGTGCTGAAGACCCCAGTGCTGGCGGCAGTACTTCAGGTGGGCTCTTACCAGAGCAGGGTAGAGGGGCAGAATTACCTCCCTTGACCTGCTGGCCACACTTGGACTGAGGCAGTCCAGGACGGGGTTTGTTTTCTGGGGTGCCAGTGACTCCTGTTGTCTCATACAGCTTTTCATCCATGAGAACCCCCAAGTCCTTCTCCACATGACGGGTCTCAGTGGTTCTTCTCCTAGTCTGTAATCACATCTGGGATTGCCCTGACTCAGATGCAGCACCTTGCACTTGGTCTTGTTGAACTGCATTAGGTTCCCATGGGCCCACTTCTCAAGTTTGTTCAGGTCTCTGTGGATGGCATCCCATCCTTCTGTTGTGTTAACTGCACCATTCAGCTTTGTGCCATCAGCGGACTTACTGAGGTCACACTCAATTCCTTTGTCTGCGTTATTGATGAAGTTACTAAATAGCACTGGTCCCAAACCAGAGCCCTGAGGGACACCACTTGTCACTGATCTCCATTGGGACTGTGAGCTGTTGACCATGGTAGGTGGCATTTACTCCTGAGGAGCCATTTTCCCTCCATATTTCTCACTGGGTGACAGCAGAAATGCCTCATAACTTTGGTACCCTCAGTAACTTAGTTTTTAGGTTGTTGCTTAGGGTTGCAGCAGGAGAAACATGGAATTTAGGAGGAAAGTGCTGCCATATTCGTGACATACAGATGTAAATGAGATACAGGCTTTCAGTTTTCAGTATTTGTTTAGCTGTTTAGTATAGTTGACTTATTTGTCCTTGAGCATTACACTGTAACTGACTTTGTCAGGCCCAAGCCCACAGTATTCTCAGATGCAAAATTTTCTTTGATTACTGATGTTGCATGTGGAAAATGTTAGGATCGGGTATGTCGTCCCTTGTACTTCATGAGAAAGTCAGAGAGTGGGGGAAAAGGATCATTCCTTGCTTATGGGCAAACGATTTGTAATAGTGCTAATTCCATGTTGTCTCCTGAGAATTAGTATCTTCTGATCAGCTCACTTAGATTTTTTTCTTTTTCTTGCAGGATAAAATCTTTTATGATCATGTTGTGCAACCTGTCTTAAGGGAAGACAGTGAAATAGTTCGATCACTGTCAGAGAGCGAAGACAAGATCAAAGGATCATTTTCTTTAACATCTCTGTTTGACAGCATCACATACAACAAGGTTAAAAAATATAAAATTCTTCCCATTTCTCCCAGATTCTAAATTAACAGTACAAAGTAGGTTTGAGAGGAACTGTTGAACAGAACTGTTTTGTCATTCAAAAGTCGTTTCTGCTGTACGCACAAATTTATTGGGTGTTGCAAATCTATTTGGCTACAAAGGAAATGGTGGAAGCATCTTTAACCTCTGTGAAATATGAAGTGTAGGAGTAGCCTGACTAACTTCTCTGAAATATAGTTTGAAAAAATATTTCAACAATAATTGCAATAATAATTCTTTTTTTCTCATGCTTTTTTTGTTTGGTTTTTTTTTTTGTACTCCAGGGAGCTTCTATAACCTGGATGCTTTCTGGTTTCCTGACTGAAAAGTTGTTTATCAGAGCACTTACTGTAAGTTTGAAAAGAAACCCCCTCATCTTGATTTATGAGCTTGAAAATGACAATTGTACAAATTGCTGTTTGCCTTGCTGATGGTTTTCATTGAACCCTCATGAATTCTGATGCTTCTCTTTGTTTCTGCACAGTCATACCTGAAAGAATTTTCCTTCTCAAATGCTAATCAAGATGATCTCTGGACCCACATCCAGATGGTACTCATTTTATATCTCTAGTATTCTTTCTCTGGTGTTTGGCACAGTCCAAATTTGGGGTATATACTATTTGTAGGAGGCTGCATTAGAATGTGGCTATCCCTAGTGCAGTCTTTCTCTCACATGAAGTTTACTTTGCTGTTTTTTTTCAGCTAATGTCCTCTCAAGTGCTTATTTGGCTGCTTTACTGCACCTGAGATCAGTGGAACTAAGTACAAGGAGTAGAGAGATGAGATGGGGAATCAACACCAGGCTGAGTTTTGAGTTCCATGGTGATTGCATAAGCCTACATGAAATTGCATAGCCTGTTGTTCCGGAGCTTAAGTTTTGTCAGATGAGAGTGTGTGATGTCTTGGGCTTGATGATCAGAGATGCTGATATGTCACAGATCCAGCAAAGTTTATACTCAGGGCAGCAGCTCAGCATTTCAGTCTTTGATGGTTTTCACAGAAATCTGATTAAGGACACAAATCCTAATAATAGGTTTATTTTTTTTTAAATCCACTTTCCTGTTCCTCTAAAGAAGGCTTCTATTGTGTTGCAGATGCAGGCTTAAGTTAAGAATGAGAGTCCTACAATTTCAGATGTGCAAGTTTGTCACATCTCTGAAGCCAGTGAAGACTGTATCAATTCACACTAGTTTGGACTCTAGTTCAGTATCTTTTTCAATTTGTCTTCACTATTCAATTTGTTCATTAGGACACTTAAAAATCTTTGTGTTCTGGCAGCTTTATTTGAAAGAAATTAACAAATCAAGTCTGTCATAGCCATACAGGGGTTGTAAGTGTATTAACACTAAAAAGAGAAAAGTTAGCAGTCAGGTTATAGGATGAGAAATACCTCAGTATTTCATAATTCCTGAAAAAGGCTTATGCTGTCTTTATTATAATGTCAAAAATGTCCTTGGGACTTCGTTATGTTGATTTTTTGCATAAGCCAAAGACCATCAAACTGCTAAGCAGCTATTTTCTCTAATGTTAGAACAACTCCCGAAGTGTTGCTGAAGCAATGTCAATAAGTAGCTGTTTATCATAAATATTTCTCATTCCTCTTTCTCTTGCAGGTCATAGATGCACAGGATGAAGTTCAGTTGCCAGCATCTGTAAAGGAAATAATGGATTCCTGGACATGCCAAAATGGGTTTCCAGTTTTAACATTAAATATAACCACTGGAACTATCAGACAGGAACAATTCCTCAATAAAAATAATAGAAGGAGTACTGATCCTAACAAGTATGTTTAGCTTGTGTTTTCCTTATATGTTTATACGACGTTTTTTCAGGAAACTGTTCAGTTAGCACATTGTGTTTTGATGATCTGATTTTTTTAACTTGTTGATTTACTTACTTGTTGATTTTTCACTTATCATGAGCTGTTAAGTAAAATCTGTTTAAGATTTTTTTAAGACTGGAGCTCGCAATAGTTCAAACTCTGCTTGTTTTGCCAAAAGGGTGCTTTCCTCTGGAATAGTGACTTTTCCAGCTACATAATAATAACGACGAACACAGACCCTGAATATGTTGCAGGCAGGATTTTTGCTTGGCATTTTCTTCTTTCCTCATCCCTCAGGTCTACAGACTGGGAATCTGGATGAACCATGCTGTAGCTTCTTTCCAGTGCACATGTTCCCAGTCTCTTCCTCCTGACAAGGATAAAAGGGTTACGTTTAAATACTTTTATAATTGGTCCCTTTCTCAGAAAGTGCTGATAACTGATGTGCAGTTTAGAGCTCCTGTCAGTGAGCATTGCTGAGTGCCTTTTGAAAGCTGTGCTGCTTGTTTAGGTGTCTAAAAATGGTGATAGAAGGAGCTACCTTTGGTGACCCACTTTGGAAACTCCTGGCCAGAGTTTGAACCTTCATGAAATTCAGCAAATGACATGAGTATTGAGGTGCATGGATGGAGCCAATGAGATCACGTGGGGGAAAAGTGTAAAGGTACAAATAGGCAAATAAATTTTGACAAAAGCCACAGAATTTCCTTTGCTCCCAAGCTCCAGGAATTGCAGAGCATCAGTCCATCCAGTATTTTTGGTTATCTCAGATAAGAAATTCCAAGTTACAAATATGAAGTCCTTTACAGTTAGCAAGAGCAAATTACCAGGTGAATGGAAGAAAATTCAGGGTGTGTATTGTGGAATTTTTAAGGGGTTTGAAGTTTTCATCTGTTTCACCAGGAGCTTTACATTTCATCAGAAAAGAAATCAGAATTGTTTGAATCACAGTTGTATTGCTTGCATGGGGCTTTGTTTTAGTAGATACCCTTCTGAAAAGCAGCTTTAAGTTCTCCAGAAATAGGATAAAGTGTAATAGGTGAGGAAAATTACTGCCTGAAGAGGGAAAGAGAGCAGAGAGAGACAATGGTATTCAAATACCTAGCATTGAACAATATTCTTGATATGAGTGGCTATTTAAAGCCATGCTAAAATTCCCTTATGATGAATCTAAATGCTGACCCAGCATTTAGTACTACCATCTGATGAGGTGTCATGCATCAGAGAGGAGACAAGATAGATGGATATTCTTGTAACAAGGAACTAATTTGCAATGCCATTTAGCATGAGCTAAAAAGGTTTTTTTTAAGCATAAGATTTAATCTTATTTTATCTTTTTTTTTGTTAAGTAACACATGGATTATTCCTATTTCTTGGATGAGAAATGGATCATCACAACCCTTAATGTGGCTAGATAAAAGCAGCAGTAAGTAATGTATTTGTTTATACACTCTAGAATCAAACTAACAAAACCACTCCAAACTCTTCTATAAACAGAGAACATATTTGAATTCAATAGGGAGATAAAACTTTAATACAGAAATGTTTATCTTTATCCATTGTGATGATTTTGTGTTACGATAGCAGTAGATTTTCAATTAGGTCAATATAATGGGTTTTTTCCCTATGTTGCATCAAACTTCAATGTATGTTTTTAATAATATGGTACAACATATATTATGAGTAGAGATTTCTACAGTAATTTTGATTTTGTCATTTTTTTTTTTTACATAAATTCAAACTCCTAGGACCTCAGGCTTCTGTATTATTCTTACCCCAACAGATTCCATTGATGTTAATGCTAGGTTTTGAGTATAGATAGGATTTCAGCTATGAAATAACAGAAAATTTTCAGCTCACGGAGTAGATACAAGACTGAAAAAATTAAAACCAGCTGTGGGAAATGACTCAACATAATTGCACATGAATATCTGTAGCAACAGAAAATTAATATTTTTAACACTATTTAATTTAGGTTTTTTATGCAAATTAAATGAAAAAATACTCATCAAAAGAGTAGGATGTTAAAAAGTTTAAAAGTCTTATATTAGAAAAGTGAGTTTATGGGCATCTCCAATCAAATAAAAAATTCTGTTCTTTCCCAACTCAGTGCTTTCCAATAAACAGCTATATTTTTTATAGAAGAAAAGAAGAAATGTAATCTTCAGAATGGGGTAATCATATTCTTTGTCAAGTCAGCCTCAGACTCCTTCAGGTTTTAGATCAGTTACAAAGAGATGCAGAGACTAATGCATTGGAATGCTTAGGAAGAAAAACTACAATACACTATGTGTGTTTTGCAGCTCTTCGCCCTCTGTTTGCAGTGGTTAAAAGTTAATTCCCTTCTTTTTCAGATAAAAGGATATCTTGAGTGTTCATTAATTTCATGGTATACATAAAAGTAAATAAGCAGAAAAAGGATGTGTACTCCTCTGAATACAGGATGAATCCTGCGGTACTTGCTTTGTCTAAACATTGAGGTCTCAGCCTTCTGTTCAGAATAAAGCAGTGCTGGGTCTAGACTACTCACCAGTATTGACTTACTGTCTTAAGAGAGTTTGTCTTCTCAAATCAGGACGACTGTAGCCAGTTAAACCAGCATTTGAATACTCTTCTGATGAGGCAGCTTAGACCCTTCAAGGCTTCACTGGCTCTTTAAAATGCAATATCAGGAGCACTCAATCGGACAAGAACATATGAATAGGTAGTAGTACGATGAAATGGACTGCAGAAGGAAGCCTTTAGTGAGTGATGTTACTCAAAAGGACTATGGGACTCTTTTATTTAAAATAAGCATTTTCAATTACTTATCTCTTGCTTAAACTTATCTGTTTTGATTTGGATGTCCATTTATGTGAATACTGGTAAGATCAGTTATTCTGTAAAGTAAGGAGCACTGTGTTTTAGAGCAGGACTGGGATCAACAGGCGTGCTGAGGGCGCATGCCCTACAGCAGGCAGGAGAGGATATTGCTCCCATCCAGAGAGTTTATTCTTGGGTAAACTTTCTGAACTCTCACAGCTGCCTATGAGCTAAAGGGTAGGAGTAAAATGGGTCTTCAGCCTCCCCTTTGCAATCTCAAGGTGCTCAGTACCAGAGGAGTCAGTGGTTAGCTGAAGTTATTCCGCTGAGCAGAGCAGAGATCACAAATGCACTGAGCTTTCGAGGGTTTCTCTTTGAGTCCAGCCTCAAACTCCCACCTCAGATCTCAGAGGAGCATCAAGTCCAGTGTTTATAAATGCAAGACAATTTAGCGCGTAGAAAATAAAATTATATACTCTAATGTCACTTTACAGAAGTGTTTCCTGAAATGCAAGTACTGGAGTCAGAATATGACTGGATCCTGCTAAATGTAAATTTAAGTGGATACTACAGGGTGAACTATGACCAATTAAACTTGAAAAGATTAGCACACTTGCTTGAAAATGATCCAAAGGTAAGATCATGTTTGTTTTCTCAAGCTTATAAGAAGGCTCTTTCATGTATTTCTTCTTGCAGTTCTTACCCAGAATCACACTGGTGAAAACCGGGAATAATGGGAAACTCACAAATTACATAAGAAGAAATGATCCACCACTGCACCACTAAAGTCACTGGCAGCCTTTTATAGAGAAGTGGACAGGCCTGAACAGTTTCACACAGGCATGAAAAATAACTTTACATCGCATTCTATCTTAAAAGTTGTCTTAACAACTTGTGGTTCTTCCAGTCTCTTCAAATCTGGCTCAAGGAGTTACCAGCATGAATGTGTGACTGAGCTTCATCTGGTGTTAGGCAACCATGGAGAAGGAAAGCTGAGAGAAAGCTTTTTATTTCCTCATTTCTTCAAACCACAATGTTTCTGCATTGAAATTTCAAAAAAATCCTCTGGCTTGGGTTTTATATGTGGGATTTTGTTTGTTTGTTTGTTTGTTTTTGAGGGGTTTTGTTTGTTTGTTTTTGTTCGGGGTTTGGTTTTTTTGTGTTTTGTTTTTGTTTTTTTTATTTTGTGGAAAATGTTCTTAAAAGTTCCAATCAATTCTACTTGGGCTCTTTGAGTCCTCTATAAACACTAACTCAGAGTAGATTTCATTCCACCTCTGACTTGCCACAGCCTAGACTGAAAGTGAAAGCGGTACAGAACAATTGTGACTGTATATGGCGTCGCACAACATCCAGTGTTGCCTAATCTGACAGTAAGATGAAGGTCAGGTCACTGGTTTTGGCAACAACAGTAAGAAAATTTAACCTTTCAACATAATAGTAATCAATGCAGTCGGACTTCTCTAGAAAGTTTGGACATGATCAGAACCTTTCTACAGCACACTGGCTTCCTTTCCTATAGGCTTTTTTCTTTCACAGCAAATCTAAGCAGGAAATCAGGTGGGTGCAGACTTGGAGCCATTTTTTGGCACCATGCAGTCTTGTAAAGACGTAACTATAGGCCTGATATGAGGTTCATGAATAGTCTCTTAACTACAGGTCTGGTGACATTCAAGCAAGGCAGTCGGGTTACAAATAGCACGAGTTATTAAATGCAACATATGCAGTTCTTTTGGATTGCTAATGATAAATGCATTAACTGCAGAACAGCTGTATATAAACTAACAATACTATTGCAATCACAGGCTTAATTTCCAGAGTGAAAACAATTGGTGTGGCCAAGGACGCAAGCCTTACCAAAAGGTGTCCCTTCTGGGAAGAACGGGGAGGATGAACACATAGATCTGTCCCTACAATTTTGTGTCAAACTCTCATCCCCCAGTTAGGTGGGAAATCAGGGTACATTCTATACCTTATTAACTGCTATTGTGCAAAGTGCTGTGGGTGGGACTGTAGTCAAACTGTCTGTTCTTTGTGGGAATATTTCTTGGTAGGAAAGTGTTCTTGGTAGCAGTTGTGCAAAAGCATCCGTTCTTTTCAGTTGTGTTATACAGAATATTTCTTGATATCAAGCAGAAGAACAAGATCGTGCAGCTCCCGCCCCACTTCACATTCGTCCCTGGTGGATGGCAACACAAACAACCCGACCTCCACCCAGTTTCAACACTGCACATTGAGCTTTGCATTTCTGCCCTGCTTTATGCTTCCAGCAGTCAGTGGTGGGAATATTTGCTCAAGCAGTGGGCAAGCTGAAGGGGCATGGAATAGGGAGGAGACAAAGAGGACCAGCAGTCCTCAAAAGAGCAAGAGCTGCAGGCCGGTTCACCCATGGCTGTGCCTCAGTCTTTTAATTCATGACAGTGCAAGCCACTCTGCTTTGGACTGAATACCTATTCTGAATTTACACCTCAAAAGGATAAAAAGAGTACCAAAATTATATAACTAGGATATTTTTAGGAAATGTGTTATTTCCATATTTTATTTTTATGACAATGTGCAAGTATGAGGGGTCTTGAAATTCTGTGTTTGATGTACTGTAGTTGTATATTTATATATAAAACTATATTATGTAGCTGTATATATATATAAATATATATATAAACACAAACATCCCTAAAAGCACATAAATAATTTCAGCTTATAATGCAGAATCCATTTTGTAGACTTATTTTGACTTAGAAAAACTGCTCGGGACTTGTCTTATCCTTCTGTAACATAATAAAGCTTTTTTAAACTCTTAATGACATGTTTAGATCTATTAACACTACATGTATGCTTTCTGCAGGCTATTCCCGCTGTCAGCAGGTTCCAGCTGATAGATGATGTTTTTGTCTTGACAAAGTAAGTATGTTTCGAATATGTCACAGAAAATGATTAAACAACATTTTGCATTCAAGATTGCTACTTCTGCTTCCTTCATTCCTATCCATATGTATCTCGTAAGAACAACTGCTTTGACAAAATGATGAGGGAATTATTTAATCCCTTCCTTTGTCAGTGCTAAGTGATTTATTTCAGAATTTCTTTTAACTTTTATTCCAGATCTTAGAAAATTATTTCAAATAATGGCACTGCCACGAGTTCTTTAGGGACTAACCTGTATTTGCTGTAACCCAAAAATGATTCCAAATGTAGATTCTAAATTTTCTATAATTTATTCTGGGCCATCTCAGCTATGCTGTTGTACTGCATCACTCTTAATATCTCATTCATTTCTCTTGCTGATGCATGACTTGGTTGTTCATGTCCGTGGTGCCAGAGAGGTCAGCAATATTGTAGGGAGCTGAAGAAGCATTAAGTGTATCTGTGCCTCAAACATACCAGAGATCCCAAAAGCATCAGATATCTATGATGAGTGACCTCAGAGACAAGGTGGCCAAAGCATACTGCCTCCCTTCAGGTCCTGTGGAGGTAGCTCTGAAAGGAGGAAGTAAAAATTCCTATTCCTTCTCTCATACAAATGTCCTTTTTCATAAGAGAGCTCAAAACTAATATTTAATTAGGAATGTAACTGTGAAGTATAGAAGTATCCTCAAATGTGTTTGGGGTTTTTTGTTTGTTTGTTTTTTTTCACATAGGTTTGGATATGTTCAGATTGAAACAGCACTTGAATTAACAAAGTACCTTGCCAGAGAAGATGAACTCTTCATATGGAATATGGTATTGTTAAACCTAGTACCCGAGAATTTGGAAAGTACACTGAAGAACTACGAAGTATATCCGCTTCTAAAGGTATGACCTTTTTTGTTAGATAGCAAAGATACTAGATCATGTAAATACATCAGTCTAAAATTAATGCTTTTTAAATTCTCAAGAATGAAATGATGACTATGATGTGCCAGAATTCTTGTCATTCCTTTTGCATGATTTTGTCAAGTTGGTTTTTTTAATAGGAGGAGGTACTTAATTGTGCATGTTAGTCAGTTACAAGTATTGAGCAATTCTTAGCATAAAACAGAAATATATTTACATTCTTTACATTAAGCTTCATTCTTGGGTTTTGTAAAACTGAGAATCTGGAAAATACGGCTATCAGTATTAAGTGAAAGGACTAGCACTGCTGTGTATAAAGGGCATACAGTGTGTTTGTGCTCTGTGGTTTGAACTGCCTTTCAGCTCATCTTCATGGAGAGAAAGAAGGAATTGGGTTTGGATACTAAATGAGATGATTCTCTCCCATATTTGACTCCCTGAGGTGATACTGTCATATTAATTTCCTTGACTTCTATTTGAAGATTTCACTTTTGTTTAAAGTACAATCCCACAGTATTAGTTCTCTTAAGTGCTAGAAAATAGAGTTAGGTTTAAAATACATGAGACTAACAAAGTACTTCATATCGAGAAGGTTGGGGTTTTTTTCTCTGAGAATGAGTATTTGTTTTCTTTCTTAATGATGTCAAAGGTCCTAATAATGTGAAATGGTAACTTGCCAGTTTGAATTGATGTACAGGTTTATTGAATTTTAGATCCACTTTTTATTTTATTTTAATGTGCTGTATTGTCAAGAAATTAATAGTGGTAAATATTTAGCATAAATCTGAGTATATAAGAAACACAGAAAAATAAAAACTTGCATCTAAATGAAAGTATTTTTTCTTTCTCTTCTTTTAAAAGAAATACCTTTTAAAGAGAATGTTGCCAATATACCATTATTATGCAGGTTTTATTCATAAAAATATTGATGCTTTGGAAGATGACTATTTTGCTCAGTAAGTATTTTGCTTTTCTCAAAAGTTTGTTCTAGTGTGATTGGATCTGATGCATTGCAGTTTGCTTGTGTAAATTTAAATACAAGATACAAGAATAATTCTCTAATTAATGTGAACGTAGCTGACTTGTTATTTTTACTGTCCTATAAGTGTGTATTAATTATGATGACACCTCCAGTGAAACTGCAATATCAGAATAGGAGCATAAAAGATGATAGTTTAAGGATCTGAGTGGTAGCTTTTTGTTTATCAGAGAAGAGGCTCAGCAGGCTGCCACTAGTTGGAGCAAAACTGACAGCAGTGAACTTAAGATATGATTTATGGATCAATCACTAAAACTTTAAAATACTTCATTTCGCAAGGCCACTGCTGCCACAGGCTTGAATGTCAGAGTGATTTTCTTAAAACTAGCAAGGAAGATATAAACCACACAAAAAACTAAGAAAAAAATATAGTACGTCTGTTGCCTCACTAATATTCATTATATTAATGTCAGGAGTCCATTGTTGATTGTTTGATTATTTTATTAAACCTCAGCTGTTCCTAGTAGAGGTTCTCTTGGGTTAATGACACCATGTACTGAGACTGTGGTAGTCAAACACAGTTCAAGTGCTCCAAATGTGGAATGCACGCCTTTTATTCTTACTATTTCGGTTTCCTTTCAAGAGGATATTTGGAAAAACTTTTTGCAACAGCGTGCTGGTTGGGCCTCCAAGATTGTTTGGACCTGTCATCTGAACTGTATGCTAAGTGGATGGACAACCCTGAACACAAGTAAGAATGTTGATTTGTTCTTAGAGGTGTGCATGCCTAAGTGAGCTGGAAAGTTAAAGGGGGGAGGCAAAACCAGAAATGCCTTTGTACACTGCTCTTATTTCTTGACATAATGACAGAATTTAAGACTGTGTCCCCCCCAGGCCCCCTTCTCTTCCCCAAATCCCAACTTTATGATGATTTCATAATTACTGCTTTTTCCATAGACTTTACAGGCTGGAGGATGCAGATTTTGCCATGAAGACCAAAATCTGGTTAGCCGTGTAACAGGTGAACCTCATATTACTGCTAAAATCCCATCTGGTCCAGTGCCTTTGCTGCAATACAGCCTTAGGCTTATCATGTATATCAACTCATCTTCTAAGCTTCTCTTTGCAATACTGAGTGAAATGGTGTTTGTACGATACGGGCATCTGCCCATGGTGAGCCCACCAAATTGCCTTGCATGTTCTCTATTCAAGAAAAGAGGTGTTGGGAACAGCCATCAGTTCTTATGTTGTTACTGGAGCCCAGTCAGTGGTCAGGTGCCTGGTCTGTAAGAGTGGAGTCTGGACTCCACCAGAAATAATCTTTCTGTATTCAAGTATTGCACGGTTAAAGAAGATTTACAGTTTATTGAAATTCTTATTCTCTTTTCCTCCCTCTTTCTTTTGATGTCTTTCTATGCAATTGTCAAATAGTATTGGCACTGGTAAGTGAATATTTAAAGTCTGTTTTTATTTGTTGTAGTTGTGATAAATATTTTGTTGTTATTTGCATCTCCATTGATATATGTAGCTGGCTAAGTAAACTGAACTTGTACTTTTATATTTGTGTTTTTAAAATAGCTTCATAGTGATCATCCTCATAAAAACCCAATTGAGCTTTGCAGTTAGACCGAATATTTAAATAGCCTAAATACATTCTGTTACTTTCCAGAGAGAATATTCTTACTATTCCACACTAGAAGCAACAATATTATGCAGACTTCTCACTCTGTTTTCAAAATAGTCACTTATCTTCTCCTGTTAATAATATTTGAGGGTATTTTTCTGGTGGAATGCTACATACCTTATTTGTCTTGACGAGACAGTCTGTGAAATATTAATGTATTGGGGTTTGAATTAGATGAAGAATATTAATTTTGGTGTCCTCCTTAGCACTGAGATAAGTTCAAAAGGACTTTACAGGTCTATAAGTGTGGAGAAAAATGCAACTGAATTTTGTTAAGTGAAAAAAAAAGATCCTGTTTTAAGGAAAAAAAAAAAAACAAACAAGAGGAGATAGGACCTTTCTTAGATTTCAAGTGACAGGTCACAGTTACCATGGAGTTAAAGAGACTTCCATGTGCTGGATAGGAAAGGAAAAGGGCACAATACACTTTTGATTCATATTTCACAGACAGATCCCTTTAGATGCTTTAATGTTCTCCATTTTGAGAGCAAATTCATAATAGGACACTACAGCTGTTCTGCCAAAGGTGGAACCCAGTAGGATTTTCACATCTGTGGAAGGGAATAATGCTTTTCTGTTTTAAACTGTGTGATTGACTTTCAGCTAAACATCTCCAAACAGTTTCTGGCAGAACTTAACTGGACATGTTACAGTACATTTTTATCTGTTTCATGAAAATAACAAGCCAAGAGCTGTGATTCCCAGCCAGTTCCTCAGTTTTACTCCTTTTTGTTTATAGTAGTGTAGTGGAACTTGCTTAATTAATGTTTTCTCAGTGGTGCTATTACTGGCTTGTCTTCTTCTGACAGAAGGAAATTAGCCTAGAGGGAGGGACAGTGTTGCTGTACATTTTATTTATTTACTAAAGGTTCCCATATTTTGCTGTCACCCTCAAAAGTTCAGAAATTACTACATCGCTTCTGCATTGGCTCCAAGAAAACAATGTAAAATAACCTACCCTGCATTCCAGCAGCTTTTTGTATCTTCCCTAAGGTCCAGAAATGAGAGAATCCTGGCAGGCCAGTAATATCAAACCATACAATCACTCCCAGGAAAAATATCAAGATTAATAACTAACATCCTTCAAGCTCCAAAGTTCCTTTGCACTGTAGTGACTCTGCCTGGGAACTACACAACATAACCCCTTCGGGGCCATCATAGATGTCACCAGCCAGCAGACCATTGTCCCAGAGCAGGCTGCATGTTCAACCTGCCTTGAATGCTGAACATCAGAGCTACAGCCAAATGATACACAGAACTCGTCTATTTGCACTTGACTCACAACAACTTTACACTTAGTAACCAAAATTTTCCTGCAACTATTGGAATGGCTGCAGTTGCAAAATAAATAGATGCACTTTGGCCAATAGAGCTGTACTCTGTTATTACCTTACCGTGGCCCCTTACTGCAACGTTATGAAATGATTATTGAACAAATGACTAGACCCTGTAACTCAAATAAGATCTGTCATAGAAGGATTCATCACAGGACTATTCTTTATCCTGTCATAACCACATAATCTCAGTAAGCATCATTCTTAGTGGCAAACTCCTTATATTACAGCGACTATCTAGGTAAATGAATACAAAGTATTTTTTTAAATAAATATTAAATATGTCCCCACTTTCTGTTATTATGCCAGTGAGATCCCCCACCCACAACAGGACTACCAAAATCCCTGCATCTTGCATTTTCACTTCTTAACTAGTGATGTCTGTCATTCAAAACACCCAGCTCTCTCCCTCTTTCCCACTAGTCCTTCATTTCCAGAGTTTATAACTTCTTTTTGCTTTGAAGATTGGTTTCATATATCTGTCCATCTGGCTAACATCGGCTCTCTTTCTGCTGATATCATCCTCATTTTCTCTAGGATGTTCTACTGAAACTCAGGAATTTTTCTCAAATTGTATTTAAATTTGAAATTCTTATTTCAAATTTTGGGCCTGAAGACTGGCTTTTGTGACCAGAAGCTTGCTTGTTTTTCCAAGTGTATCTCCTGAGGGAAGATAGTTTTTACACCTCTACTTACAATCTTGGTCTAATGTAATGATGAGCAGATTAACAATATGCTATTGAAAAGTTAAATGTCTTATTTGTAGCAATGGGAACTATTCTTCTACAGAGAATTAGTCCAAAATACCATTAGTTGAAACTGTTTTCAGATAGCCTGCAAAGTAGAATACTGAAGTCACTGGAAAGTGTTGACAATGTCTTAATGTCAGAGACACATCATCACCACAGCAGAAATTTTCTATTCAGCCTTTGTACATGGAGTATTACACTGATCACGTTTGCATTCAGTTTCAGTTGTGAAATTAATTGCCGTGGTGAGGACTCTCCCCTGGGGTGGGAGTAATAGGGGACTGCTTGTTGCATGGAGAAATGTCCCTCTGTTTCCATTTGTGCTGCAAATGGACCTTCCTACTAGATGCATTCACTGAAGAAATTTTAAAAAGGCATGTCTGGGATGATGCCATTTCCTAGGCTGTGATGGGAAAAAAAAATAGCTTGGTTCAACTGTCCTAAAAAATGTGGGGTGTTTTGGTTTTCCTTTAAACTGCATGCTTTTTCAATGCTTAAATAGTGAAAAAAGCAATCAAATTTCCCATCTTTGTTTACATTGTTATTTTATATTTTCATTCATGTCTATCTTTTAACTGTAAATGAACATTTGCTTTCCATTATGCATTAACAACTGGGTTTGCCTCTACAACAGTACAATACCTTTTAATCTTACTTTGCCTTGCAGAATTCCCTTTTTAATTAGAGGAACAGTGTGCTGCTATGGTGTTGCTCTGGGAAGTGCTAAAGAATGGAATTTTGCATGGGAAATGTATACCCATACTGACTCCACAGAGGACGATAAAGACATCCTGCTCTCTGCCATGAGCTGTGCCAAAGAGTCATGGTTACTTTACAGGTGACCCTGATCAAAGCATATCTCTGTGTATGTAGAAGTAAATAATAAGAACTTAAGTACTGTGCTGTGCAAATCTGGTGGAGGTTTGTCTGCCTCAGAAGTACGTGTCTTGTTGACCACTGGAAGAATCATAAGTTTTCTTACGGAGCAAGTATAATAAACAGGGCAAACACAAATAAATGATCCTTCTGCAGATGCAACAGTGGTGTCATGTTCAGCATTGGGCCTGTCTTCTGTCAATATATCTAGTGACCTTTTTGAACTAAAATGAATTATTTTGTGTTGGTTTTTAACTTGGAACCCATGGGCTGCCCACACCCTATGCACTGTAAGAAACAGTAATTATAATTTGCTCTGACATTTTTCCTTATCATTTATGATTTTACATAATTTTCCCAAACTCCTTCACTCCTGCTTATTTTGT
Source organism: Lepidothrix coronata (assembly GCF_001604755.1). NCBI lineage: Eukaryota > Metazoa > Chordata > Aves > Passeriformes > Pipridae > Lepidothrix > Lepidothrix coronata. Next base: position 3,610,897 of record NW_016690198.1, read on the forward strand.
TTCCAAACGGAAGTGTCATAGCCTGTTAGCCTCTGTGCAGAAGCAAATTCACCCAGGTTAAAGGCAAAAGTGCAAACAGACTTATTAGCAAGCTTTTCACCATTTGAAATGCAAATTCAACTGAAAAGTAGTGGGTTTTTAAAGTTCCAGCTTCACAGAGTGATAGAGTCATGTGATATGCTGAGTTGGAAGGGATCCATGTGGGTCATCAAGTCTACCTCCTGACTCCATGTGGGGCAACCAAAAAGTTAAGACAAAAAGTCTTGCCCAAATGCTTCCGGAACACAGTTTGGAATACAGTGTTAATTTTCTTTTACTGACATCCATATCTTTATCAGTAAAAAGATGTTGACGTTGAATTCTCTGTCATGTTTACATTACCTAAAGCATTTGTTAAAAGATGCAAATTTGGCAATGTAATGATGATCATCCAAGAGTTTACATGAATTCCAAGGGTCTAAAGCTCTGGAAGTAGCAGAGATTTTACTCCTTCCAGCCACCTCCTCTAGTGATGGTGGTCATTTGAAAAGACAGAAAAAATATGCCTGAGAATAACGCAAGAAGTGTTGCAAAGAGATACCCCATAAGCTACGCTGATTTCCCCTCTAATCTTCATTATAACCCTTCATTATGTTAAGCATAGTGGTGGCATGCAAATGGGAGAAACCCAACTCAACTACTATACTCATAAAGCAGCAGCCTGCAAGACCTTATGAGAAGAATAACTCTAGAAGTGTTCCTTTGAAAACAGGAGCATGAAAGGTGTGAAAGACTGAGGCAACAAAGAAAATACTTACTTACCTTCTCAAGATATTCAGGCAGTCACTGCCACTGACATCACTGGCTGGTAGTTCTTAAAATACTTCTGGAACCCTGCCTTAACCCCCATGAAAAAGCTTCTTCCTGGGTCTTGTTGTAGGGAACCCTTATAAACAGGTCACCTCTGTGTAACAGTGTGTCTCACTGCTGCCATACTCTCTAGGCTCCACCTCTGTCACAGCAAAGTGAATCTCCTAAAAGTGAGAAGCAGTTTGCCCTTTTTTGGCTTGTCTGGTAGGAGCAGTTGCCTTTCTGTAACAAAGATAAGAAATGCCTGTATGCCCACCTGGTATGCTATGCCCTCACTTTACTAAGACATGAAGAGTTAGTGTGCAAGAATGGGATCTCACCAATGTTAAGAACAAAATCCAAGTTGAATAACACAGCTCAGAGTGACACCAACTTTGGTATAACCTTCCACATGCTGATATTTTTTGAGATATATTTCCAGATCATTGGCATGATCAGCAGCAAGTGACTGGTGCATTTCTTACCTCCTTTTCTATCAGATACTTGCAGTATGGACTCAGTGATACATTATTTTCTTCTAACTGTACTTCAACCGTCATCTTAAATGTGGTGGCTAAGGATATTGGGCATCGTATGGCCTGGGAATTTGTTACTGAAAATTGGCCACTTTTAAGTGAAAGGTAAGTAACCAGCTTTGGCTTCCTTTTATTTCTGTGGCCCTTTGGCTTCTTCCTCCATCTTTACATTTAAGCTGTAAAATTCAGGTGCAGATTTTCCTTCCACAGGTGGCTATTTGTAAGGATTGATTCAATTTATTTATACATCATCCTCAGATACCAACAGAAACACAAACTCGTTAGAATCAGTACTGCTTAGCCTTTCTAGCTCAGTTTGGCTGTGTGGGTTCACAAAGATTATCTGTTTTGGGCAAAGAATTCATGTCACCAAAGTAAAAATACCAGATCTTACTGGGAAATGGAAATGAAGGATAATTGTTGTGCTTCATCCTGCTCAAATGTCTAAATTGAATGTTAATGGTATTTCTTTAAAAGGGAAAAAGAGTACACAATTACAAAGTTCAGCTTAGTTGGTATTTGCAACATAGTGAATAATCACTAACTAGTGTAAGTATTTTCAAATGAGATGAAATTTAGTATATTTGCTAGCATGCTGTTTGAAGGACCTTTATCTCAATTTTACAGATATGGGCAAGAATTGTTGCATGATGTATTAAAAGTCATGGGAAGATTTGTCAATACAGATCTACAGATCCAAGAGGTAAACCAGAGAAGCTTTATTGCCAGTTTTAACTTTATTGCCAGTTTGTAAATACAGGTTTTTACATCTCTTGTTTTTTAAAGAAATCATAAGACATAATTTTGATGTGTTCCAAACCTTCAGGTTTGGAGCTGAGTCCCAATAAATTCTATCAAAACTGTTTCATTTTTCTCTATAAAATCTATCTGTAGAGATAACCTTTGCCATGATGTCTAGAGAAAATGTACCAAAGTTGGGCTGCTGGCACATTAGGCTGTCATATTGGCATCTTTTTAATTTCTCATATTGTTTGTTCACCGTTCCCCCCCTATATTTCTTCACTATTTTTCAGTACTCTCTTTTCTTTTGCTTATTAGACTGATGGGAAAGATTTCTTGTTCTGTGAATGTAAAACAGGCAGCACAAGAGGATTCTGCTACCCAGCTAGTCCTAGACAGTGTGGTACCACCAGTACCAGTGAAGTTGGCTGCATTTGAAAGGATTTTTAGAGGAACAGCAAAAGGGCACATTCTTGATATGTAAGGAGCTTTCCAACCTTAGTGTAAAACAGTAAGCTTTCCCCATCTCCTCTTTAGTCTCTGTTGTCTCCTTCGTTTCTTGCACTTCTGTCTAAAGCATCTGCCAGGCACTCAGTTGCTTGCTGCAAGTGAAGTTATGTGAACTAAGCTCATGCATTTATTCCTTCAGTTGCAAGTTTTTTATAATGCTACGCTGGAAGAGGACGAGAGAGAGGCTACTACTCTGCTACTGGAATCTACAAAATCTGAAAATATTGAAAGGAAAAAACTACTAATTAAAGTTGCCAGCTGGTTAGAGAAAAATGCAGATGATTGACTTGGAAAACAATTTCCAGTATATTTTAGAGTGTGATTCAGTATCATCTTAGTATTCATTTTAAGCTGTAATTAAAGATAAAGCACATTTTTATGAGTCCCGTGGTTGTTTTCTCATCTGAAAAGTCAGGCTAAAATAATTCACATAGAAAAGAAAGATTCAGCAAAAGAAAGTATAAACATATTTGCATATTATATCTGAATTAATTTCCTACTGGATGAGATTTAGTAGGGATGCATTGCTAATGATGATCTAATGTACAGATACAGTTCTAAATCCTTCATTTTTTCTCAATATCCAAATGAAAGGTGTGGTACAAGTTGGTGGCAAAAACACATGAGGAAGATGGAAAAGGTTATATTCCATATTTCTGCTGAGCACACAGGTTTGGAGAGTGGCAACTGAGAAATGCAGCAAGGGAAGGAGAGGTGCATGGGAGGAATCCAGGACAAGCTGGGAAAGCTACTTTATTGCAAAGAGAGTTGGAATGAAAAGAAGTTCATTGAAAATGAGTATGAGGACGTGGATGGGACTCCAGGAAATGAACTTTAATAGTACCTATGAGGTCTGTGCTATGGGACGTAATTGTGAAGATGCGTGTGTACAGGGCGATTTCCAGTGAAAAAAGCTGTGTCACTGATAGACAGGATGCATCCAGTAGGCCCTGGGGGGGGGAATACATTTGATGAAAAAAGACCAGCTTTTTGCCTTAAGTCCTGCTCTCTCCCTTGAGAGCGTGGAAGTCAAAAGTTACAGTTGTTCTTCCTTTACTGCATCCCTGTGTGACAGGGCAGCATACGTCAGAGCTGGCAACAATGCATGCCAAGCAGTTCCCAGTAAAAACAGAGACTTAGAGCTGTTTAAGACAAGGTTCAAGGGTACCAGCCGACTTCTCCTCTGCACCTCCTGGCATAGTTGCCCTGCTGCCCCATTCTGCCTGCATCTCCTTTCAATCCTGGCACCCCAAGAAGCCTCCCAGGCAGATGAGGAGAAAGCAGCTAGCTGTGGGGCCTAGGTGGCCCCAGTGCAAGCCCCATGTCTCCTGGCTGCATGATGGCATGCATGGATGAGGTGGGTGGAGCAGCTTTTTGCTTCTTTCAGGGTTGTTCCAAATCCCAGAAGGGTCATTATGAGGTAGGCAAAAGGAATGGGGACTAAAATGCCATAAAATGAACGGAGATGTGGCCTTGCCACATTTCTGCTTTGCAGTGACTCATAAAATACAAAAAATGCTGTCATCTCTGCATCCCCTGGCCCAAAGGTGCAGGGGGTCCTCTGGAGCCAGGTGCGATGGATGGATCCAACCCCTTGGCCAAACTAATGGTAGTTTGGTTCAGGCTCCAAAGGCAGGAAAGGCGTAGACCATGACTTGGCTAAGAACATCCCTAGTGTCAAGCTGTTCTCTGATAGCCCATGCAGGAACAGGGTGACATGGTGAACGTTGATGCATTCGAGCTTGGAAACTGGAACACCCAATATGTGCCTAACAAAATAGCAGGTGGTTCTTCCAAGACTCATTTGTCAAGGAACACAGGGAACTGTAGGTACAAGGAGTCTTAGAGTTACCTTTTCCATCACCTGTAATTTGGCTGTGAGCCAACTGCTTTATTCCATAAATATTACAGCTTAAGAGAGCCTTCTCTGATCTCTCCCTGCTAAGCAGTTTGCTGCATGAGGTGATCTGCCTTGGAGGTGGGACACCTCTCAGGTTGCTTCTAGAGGCCGAAACACCCTTTACCAACCGCTTTGGTAAAATGACCAATATAGTGCACAACCCTGTATTATAGCACACTTAAGATTTTGCATTGGTAGCTTTGAATCATAACTCTGTGCAGTAAATAACAGAATGAAACTTGCCATTTGTTAAGTTTTACTTTTACAATATCTTGGTTCAATAAAATCACTACTGCTGATACCTTTGGCAATGGTTCTTTAAGTGGTCAAAATCTTCCCCATGACAGAGGGACAGTGGGTCCCGGTCTTTTGGGGGTTGCTGTCTGTCATTCTTTGTGATGGGATTTATGAGACAAGGACATGAGTGGGGATGGGCAGGCTGACTTTGGCTGTCTGTGAAATACCCATCCTGATGCTCTCCCACTCCTGAACAGGATGCAGGGAGAAAATGAGGTGAAATAGCTCATGAATGGAGACAAAAGACAGGGAGATAACTTACCGATTACCATCAGGGGCATGTTGTGGTTTGGAAATGGTACTCCCCAATTTAGTACTCCCACTGAGACTCTCCAAGCCATGCGTCACTCACTCACTCATTCCCTGTTCTCCCTCCCCTTGCCACTGCAGTTGGCTGGTGAGGAGAGCTGGAGACACAAAAAGGTGAGATAAAAACAATTTACTGGAAACAGCAGTGAGATAAAAATACCAAACAGTATCAGCAGCAACACTAACGACAGGGGGCACAAGAAAGAGGCGAAAAGACACTGGGTTGCTCCCTCTGCCTTGCTACACTAACTCACGACTCCCTTTTCCGTTGCCCCCCTTGTGAGGTGGTATAAAATAACATCGGGTTCCTGGCCATGCCAGGGGTCCTGGCTACTGCAAAAATTACCTTGTTAATGGCTGGAACCAGGCCTATTAAAATAGATGTCTAGTATTTCTGGCCTATTAAAATAGACTTCGATAATAAGAAACCAAACCAAAAATTAAAACATCGCCATTCCCTATGCATTCCCTTTTCCCCAGGCTCATCTTCATTCCCAACTCTTCCACTTCCTCCTGTGGAGCAGCCCAGCGAGAAGAAGGAACGGGGGCTGGGGTCAGTCCACAATCACTCCTCGCTCGCACTCCGTCCCGCTCCTCACGCTGTTTTCCTGCTCCAGGGTCCCTCCTACAGGCCGCAGTTCCCCCAACGAACACCATCCACCTGCTCGGCCCTGCGAGCCCCCGCCGCGGTCGCTCACCTCGACGCTCGCACCGTTGTTCCTCCCTTAGCGGTTTCCCCCTCGCTCCCCTGCCCGCCCGTCGTTTTTGCCGTTTCCCAAGCGGGTTTTCCCCGAGGCGCCGCCGGCTCGGCTGACGGCTCGGGCCGCGCAGAGCCGAGAGTGCGCCAAGAGGGAGCGCTGGGGCCACTCCACAACGTGCGGGGAACACCGGGGAAAGCCGGGAAGGAGCGGCGAAGCAGGCGAGTGCGGGCGGAGCGTGTGCGAGCCGAGAGGGCCAGCGGCCTCCCGCGGCCGGGATGGAGCAGGGAAGGGCGGGGATCCCGCCCGGTTCCGGTGGCAGCAGCGCTGTGGGGTGAGGGAGGTAGGAACGTGCCCCTGCTGCCGAGGCAGCTCTGTGGACACGGGCCATGGGGGTGATAAAACCGCAGCTCTGCTGTGGGCTCAGCCACACGGCGCGGGTCGGTGGGAGCGGCTGCGTTTGCCTGAGGGAGACACGGAGCCAGGCGAGGCACGGGGGGGTCTCTCCGCAGCTGGAGTGCCCGGCCGGGCAAGGAGCATTAACAGCGTTCTCTGGAGAAGGGGGATTTTTTTCTGCCCCTTGTGCCTCACGCAAGCTTTTCACACCCTCCTCTCCTCGGCATCTCGGCTACTGAAATCACCTCCCGCACTTCGTGTGCTTTTTCCCCGTCTGTTTCGCCCACGCCCCGCAGGGGCTGTTGCTGATTTGAAATAAAAACAAAGGAAGAGACAAGAGGCAGAAATACCTGATAAACTCAGTTGTTTGAAAAAAATGAGGATGAGATGAGAAGGGGGCAAATTAGCTATCAAATGTGAGGACCACCAGCTGTGGCCTCACGCCGTGCCAACATTGTAAAAACGAAATCATAGAACTCCAAGGAACTGTTTCCCAATGCGACAATAACATCACAGGTTATTTTTTTACACCGAAAAATGTGGTGTTTTTCTCTTCAGCTGCCCCACTTGTCTGGCTGCAGGAAGCTCAACAGAAATTCGACACATCTGCTCCCCCCTTTTCCCATCTCCCTTCCCAACAGTAGGGATATTTGTATTATATCTACCCATGTGAATTCACAGTCACGCGCTCATGGTGGGGAAGACTTGTCCCTGTAGGAACCCCACCAGCAGCAAGCTCTCTAAATGTCACCTAAGATTTTAATCCTTGTACATGTAGCCTAACACCCACCCAGTAAAAGCTACTTTGAGCTGATTGAAGGCTGTGTGTTATCATGTATGCCATGATAAACAAATATAACTCATGCACAAACAATTCAGGAAAAGGTCAGATACACATGTGTACTTAGTAAAATGGAAGAAAATATTAAGCATAAGATAGTTTAATTGTAACGTGTGTACTGATAGAGTTAATTCCTGTTTTCTCCCTCATGTAGAATATGAAGAAATCAGAACCTTGGAAAAATATATGACAGTAAAAGCGGTTGTAGGGTTTTTGTTTTTGGCTTGTTGTTGTATGAGTACCTTGGAGATTGTGATATTTTTTTTCTCTTCAGGGATTTCTGTTTATTTTTCACAGCAAAAAACCCCAACAAACTGTGGAACAAAATGAAGGAGTGTTTAGTAGCATTTATATCACCTAACTAAGTTCTGTTGCTAGAATGCTATATCAGCTTTTGGTTTTAAAAGTTCTTGAAGGGAAAGAAAATAGTATTGTAAATAATAAATCTCTTGCCCTCGGACTGAGTTGTGAAATACCTCAGAGAATCGGTGGATACAGCTGATGAAGACAAAAAGACATGCTGGACTATTTGTCTAAGCCACAACAGGAGAGTTTATATGACTTGACAATTTTAGGTGCTTATTAGGATTAAGGTGTGTTCTAGAGAAGCATAATGAGAGCCATTAGTGATTGTAGGATGCTGAAAATTGGCATCTAGAGGGATCAGGAGGAGACTGAGTTGTCTGCAGTAATGCAACAAATAAACCTGAAAGGCAGCAAGCTGAACCATGAGGTTGCATGTCACTTTAGTTATCGGGAAGTATGTTTATATATTGACTTTTGGAAACAGTGAATAGAATCCAGAACATTTTGTAAAGAATGGTAAAACATTTCTTTACTTCATCCATGTTCTAAAAATATCTCTTTTTTAAAAAAAACCTTAAAATGAAAAAAATGCAGTGGTTTATTACAGGTTTTTTGTTTACTTAGCTCTAGGGGGGAAAAAAGGCACTAAGAAATACATTTGCTCTGTTTTTCACAGATGCAAATGAGAAATGAGGACTCATTCCAGTTTACAGAATTTCTCTATTTCCATTCTTTGTGCTAAGTACTATTTAAATGCCATAATTAATGAGAGAGAAAGTGTGAGGTCCTATAAGACAGTTACCTGGTATTGTCTTCAGCCTTCTTCTCTGGGGAGCTCTAGTTTGATTATTTGTCTTCTGTTTCAGTCACTCTGGGACTGATTGTGCAGCAGTAAATCTACACTGTGCCATCCCCTCTCCTTGGTAAGTACAATTTAAAATTATGGAGAACCTCCTATCTCTCATGTTGGCTGCTTTGAACTGAATATACACCCTTCAGAACTGCATATTTTCAGAAGGTAAGTCTAGCAGGTCTCTTCTGCCTCTTGCATGACAATCAGAAGATGCAAATGATGTTATAATTAACTCTTACACTTCAGCTACAGGATCCTTCACAGATACAGCAGAAAGTCTCTGGGTTTGAGAGGGAGAACTCAGGAGGATTTGTCTTATTTTACTGGGGGAGGGATGTATTTGCTCCTCTGGATCCTGTCACACAATAGGCCATTGCTCTGTCACCATGTTTGTCAGTTTTTAGGGAAACCAGACGAGTTATAAGGGATGAGACCTATTTCTTCATCTAATCTGTGTTTCCTAGCTCACTTCAAGGCTGTCTTCTGAACATACATGCACATTTGGGGCTTGAGAGAAGGCACAGACTAGATGGTAAATGATCTTTCCACGTCTTTACAGCTTAGTTGATCCTAAGAAATATTAATTTATTCCCATTCTTAATTTGAGTGGCACAAGATGGCCTATAGAAATTCCAAGATGTGTACTTGAATGTGCCACAAACCTGAGTGCTGGTTCCTGAGCCCACAGACATCTCTGCAGAACTAGGCTGTGAGGAAGATGGGACTGCTGCAATAGGCCAGTTAAATCCATATGGGAATAGGGAGATTAAAACCACAGGGACAGCATCTTATCTTGCACTGGTGAAGGTGATGAACGTGCTTTCATATCTCAGATGGAACCTCTCCAATGGCACAAACAAATACAACTTGAAAACAATGTGCATTCACTCTGGCAAGCCCTGCAGAGACACTAGCTTAAGGCTGCTGATATCAGGCAGCTTGAAGTGTCTAGTATGCCAGTCACCACATTTTAGATTTCCCAGAATATTCTGTGTTGGAAGGGATCCACTCGTCAGCTGAAATATTTAGCTGTGTAATCTGCAAGGATCGTAAATAGAATATTAAATTCTTGAAAGAGCAGATACAGGAAAATATTTCTTATATGAGGATCATAAACAAATGCAGTTCCTTCCAAATCCCAACATCTTCTGAATCTGTTCTCTGAGCAGAAACATCTGTGCCATGGGTAAGACTCTTTTAATATAGCACAGATTCTGATTTTCATCCTTCCTTAATCTGCTTTTAGCCTTGTCAGCTGTTTCAAGGCTCTGCTGAAATTGCCGGTTCTTAGCCATATGCTGTGGCCACAGTGGGATATTGAGCTGTGGATGATCACCTCCAAGAAGTACTTACTGTATGCAAAAAGCGTGGGAGAACACAGGTTTTGGTGGAGAAACAGTGCACTTGATGCTTGTCCTCAGAGTTGAAATTATTATGGAAGAGATGAGCGTCAAATGCAGTGCCCCTGGATTATCAGTACAGTCAAACCAAAAGCAGTAGACAAAACCCCTCTGTTTCAGGACCAAGAATATTTTCCTTTGCATAATCAGGTTCTGCAAACGTGATAGTGGATGTCTGAGTCTCCCTCATTTCCCTATCCCCCTTCAGAACACACTACGGAAGGTAATTAGTCTGTGAATCTCACTAATTTCTGAAATTTGCGCACTTTCCTAGTCATATTCTACTTCATTTTTTTGGTATCGTTCCTGTGATTAAAATTCAATACTATATATTTACAGTGTATATGGAGACAGAAATGTGCTGCATTCTTTGTGTAGGATATTTCTGCTGAGGTGCAAGGGTATTGGGAACACATATTTGGAATAAGACACTTGTTCTTTTTTGTCAGTATTTAAAATGAGGCCTCTGATTTTGGGTGTTTGGTTCCAGATAACTGCTAGAACCTGGTTGCCAAGGGAGTCAAATTTTTACACAGCAGAGGACATGCAAGAATTCTGCCTGCTTACACTGGTAGCTGCTGATGGCTGTTCTGCTCCTGAACCATGCATACTGTAATATAACAGGCATGGATGATGATCATGTGTACTCATAAAATGCTTTAACAATGTATGGTTGGACATAAGAGGAGATGTTGGAAGCAAACCCTTACCAGGACTTCAACTTGGGTGCAAATGAAGAGCAATACTCACCTTCTCTGGAGTGGTGCCCTTCATTCTTGTTTCATTCATGGACCCCTAGCAAATTTCCAGTAGGAATGCAGCTCCCCCATACAGCAAATATTAACTGCCTGATAATAGATTTCCTTTTCTAATCCTGAAATGATACCCAAGTCCCAGGACTAAAAGTGATGTTATATTGTGAATGGTGCCACATCTGTCATTCTTCAGGCCACTGAAGAGGAAAAAGGGAAACCCTCTCCAAAACAGGCTGAGGGCTGTTCTTTTCACTTCTTAAAAAAAAATTCCCTCCTGTTACTACAAGGTCTCTCCCTTCTCATTCCTATTCCCACTTCCTTGCAGGAAGTGGCTGCAACAGAAGAAACTTAGAGCTTGGACTTCTGTTTCTCTTAGAGAGGTTCTGGCCCTTTTACATGAAGATGTGAATGGTGAAATGAAGATCTTTGGGACAGGGTTTGGACAGCAGTCCTGAAGTGCAGAGTAAACTGACAGAGACCACTGTGCTACCTTTCAGAGGTGATGGGAGAAACTGGGCAGCAACTGGGGAAGAGTTGGACGAACTCCAAAAATCTTAAATGTTTCTGGTTGTGTTTGCGGTTAAAATCTGGGGCATCGGAACTGCATATATTGCATAAAAAGTTTTAACTATGTTCACAAGGTGGGTAAAAAGAAGTAGCTATCATCCATCCTGAACAGGTGCCACCACCATTTCTGTGTTGACAGCAGAGAGGTGATGGATGTCATTTGCAGGATAGACTCACAGAACCCGTGGTCCTCCCTGGGTACTTTGTAAGCAGAGTGATGCACTTTTTTCTATTAAACCTACAAGTTACACATTTTGTTTCTTTTTAAAAAGTTAGATGTTTCGCGAAACATCTAAATGAGATTTAAAAGCCGAGATTTAAAAGCCAAGATTTAAAAGTTTACTTCTGGTCTGCTGGTTGAAATCTTCAGGGAGAAAACTGAATCCGACTGGAAGCCTGGTTGCTATGGACGCGGCCCCGCAGTGTCACCTGCTGGTGAACGCGGGCAGTGCGGGCCCCGCGGCATTCCCGCCGTGTGCTCCGTGCGGACACAGCTCCGCACCCCCCGGCAGAAACACAGGGCAACATCCCTTCGATTTCTGGGTCATTTAAACGCAAGGGTTTTCCGACATTTACTTAAGGAATTACGGAGTGGCTTGGGTGATACAGCTTTTGTATATGCTCGTTATATTATCGTAGCACGGTTTTAAAATCTAGGCTGTTACTGAGCCACATTTTGTTCTGAATTTACTCTTGGTCAATAATCCATAAAAGCCTAGTTCGATATCACCTGCTTGTCTTAGAACCTTAAATTACAAGTCTGTGTATACTATTGTATATGTCTAACACATATGTACGTATTTCACAGGGGTGGTCAAATGAGTGATCTTGTGGAAGAAAACTGCAAAGAAAGCTATTCTTCCCAGGAAACACCTGCAGAAGAAAATGTCTCTTCTGCTAAGGCCTGCTCAACAGGGCACAAAAAACTGGTATGACTTCTCCAGTACTATTTTATTATCAAGATAATTACCATTGCCTTCACTTTCTTCAATCGTTACAAAAATAAAAAGCTGGAGTCAAGAGGGAAATATCAGTAATAACAACAGTGAAATAAATCAAGTTTGCAGTGCAGTGATTCAGAGGGCTAAGAGCACTTCTAAGCTCAAATGAAACTGTAAATAGGGAAATAGGAGAGTAATCTTAGAGGGAGGACAATCTCCATAGCTTATTATTTGTTTCCAACTTAAAATTGCATAATTTATGGTCATGGAGAATGATGATGCTGAATATCTACCCTGGACTCCAAAGCATAACTGTCTGAACAACGTAGGTACATGAGATTGCTCTGTAGGTTTTCCAGGGGGTGCAACTGAAGGTGCACAGCATCAACCACCTCAAAAACAAGTGCACTCAAGTGCACAGATATTCTAAATCACTGTGTCAGCAGATTGGGCTGAACTGCCACTGCTTTCCACATGAGAAGCAATGAAAGTGCTCAGTTTTTTGTGGAAAATCACTGTGGACTCTGAAAGGAATGATACCTTCCAGGGCAGCTGAGAGGTGGCAAGGCAACTGCATTTACCTAAGAGGAGAAAAGATAAATTTGTATGTATTTTTGTGCCTTTACATAATGGCAAGCGTATGGTCAAAGTCTACAGTCATTGTCCAAGGGGAAATTGTTTCCTTAGACACAACTGTTAACATACATGAGCTAAGTGGAATAGTAATACATAGATATAATGTTTTAACTTCCAAAAGTATTCAGCAGTTTTAGCTAATTTCAAACACAAAGTCCATAAAATTGGCAGGAAAATGCTTCCTCCTATTTCTCAGAAAATTACGCTGTGGAGTTTTTTTGTTTGGTTGGGGGTTTTTTTGGGGTTTTTTGATTTGTTTTTTTCCTATACTTCTCACCTGTGCAAATGCTTCCTTACTGTCTTAGACATTTTCCTTGCCCCCACATAGTTTGAACAGAGATGATTTCTAGGCATCTGATGGAACAGTGAAGATAAGAATGAATCCATTTGAGATGCTTATAATCATAGTACTTGTTTTTACATTATAGATGAAGTTGAAGAACAAAACATATAAATCTGCCTCTCACAAGACAACTTGCAAACTCCATACCACTGTACCAGAGCCATGTATTCAGAGTCATGGTTGTTCCATCTCCTGTCAGGATGCACAGTTGGTAAAAGGAATACTCAATTAACAGTTAGACAAGCAAACATTTTAAACAATATGATCTTAGTTGCTTCCTTTTCCAACCTGTGTACGTTATCAAGAATATTAATTTTAATATTATTCAAAAGCCAGTGAGGACACTTGGCAGCTAATATATTTTTCAGTTGTACTGATTACAAACTTTCTGTTGTTTATTTATAGCAAAAACTTGAGAAACAATTAAAATGCTTAGCCTTTCAAAATCCAGGACCTCAGCTAGCTGACTTCAATCCTGAAACTAGGCAGCAGAAAAAGAAAGCATGCATGTCACAGATGAAGCAAAATGCTTTTTATGAGTCCAAGTAAGATTGCTAATTTATTACATACTTTACTTTAAAAAAGGGCTAGTATGCTGTTTACTGAATCTAAATGAAATTAATCAAAGCATTATTTTTTTGCAGAGGGATTTCTTATTACACATGAAAGCTGTGTTGTGAATATCAGATTTTTCTGTGCCATTTAAGAGAATTTTTATATACTTCTTTGGCATTCTTCTTTTACTATTAATGGTGGTTGCAATTAGGATATAGTGCTGGTATTTCATTATGCTGTGAGTTTGTTAAAGAGTAAATACTTATTCCTGTTCAGATATTGTCCACATTTTTTTGGTTTAGTCTCTGAATGTGTTGAAACTTCCTCTAAGAATCACTTTTTGTTCTTTCTCACAGATTTACAAAGAAGTATGACAAACATGGCAAGCTGCTTTGTAACGACATTGATTTGTGTGATTGCTTGGAAATGGACTGCCTGGGTTGCTTCTATCCTTGCCCCAAATGTAATTCAAACAAATGTGGACCAGAATGTCGCTGTAATAGAAAATGGGTTTATCATACAATTGAGACTGAAGCTGGGAATGTGATAAGTGTGCTGCCATTTTTTGTCCCTGACTGATTACGTTCTGTTAGTTTTTATGCCTGAGCAATGTTCTTTTTGTGTCACGTTTTATTAAAGTAAATCTTGGTTTTATGAATTGTCTCTACTCAAGTACCTGGCAGGGGTTCTTGTGCTTCTTTAATGCTGCCTACCTAGCAAACTTTAACCTTCCCCATCGAGTAAAAGTGTATGTTCCATTCTTCCTCATGTTTGTGAGCTCTGCTGAGGCACCTAGTCAGTCCTTTCTAAATCTTGATTTTCTAAAACTAAAGGTATCAAGACTGCTGTGGAAAGATAATTTTCTTAACCTGGGAAGATGAACCACATTACTTGTAATGAGGGGTTTTTTGCTGATTTCTCTACTTGTTCATTTACTCAGATGTGTGACACAGCTCTTTCTTTTGTGAAAACCAGTCTGAGCGTCTTTTGATGCACTCATGCCTTGTATAGATGAGGCAGGAGTCATTTGAGGTATCACTATTCTTTGAAACTTGGTCAGTACTTTCCATGTTCCTCTGTATCTAAAGCAGAGGAGATTGGAAACAACTGTATTTCTTTCTTGCTGCCCAGGCTAAAAGACTGAAACCAACATGTTCAGTCAGCACTTGTTTTTTTTTTACAGCATTTGGCACATTAAACCTTTACCAGTCAGTAATTATACAGCTAAACAGATTGTATATTTTTCCTTCTGGACAGAAAAGTCTTTTCAGTTCCAGGAGTTTCCTCTCCATGCAAGACATGACAGATTTCAAATAGCATGACTTACACCCAGTAGTCTTATGAGGTAGGTCTTTTCATTCATGATGGGTGCTCACACCCTTTTTGAGGAGTGAAAGTCCCTTTGGATCTTAAAGGGGAGAAGGCTGCAGATGGTTGCAAGTGATTTCCAGGAGCATGCTGCTAGCAGGGGAATCATTCCTTGGGCCTAGTCCTTCCTGTTCTTCAGGAGACCCTCCCAACTCTGAATGTGGCAACACTTTTCTGCCTTACAAGAGGCCATTCTCTGTGGACAAAAACCTCCTGCTCCAAGGCAACAACAACCACATGTGAAGGTTGGGGAAGAGTGCCTGGAAAGCTGCCTGGCAGGAAAGAACCTGGGGATGCTTGTTGACAGCCAAGTGAACACGAGCCAGCAGTGTTCCCAGGTGGCCAAGAAGGCTGAGGGCATCCTGGTTTGTACCAGCAATAGTGTGTCCAACAGGACCAGGAAAATGACCATCCGCTTGTACTCAGCAGTGGTGAAACCACTCCTTGAATCCTGTGTCCAGTTTTGGGGCCCTCACTAAAAGAAAGACACTGAGATGCTGGAGTTTGTCCAGAGAAGGGCAACAGGTCTGGTGAAGGATCTGAAGCACAAGTCTGATGAGGAGCAGCTGAGGGATCTGGGGTTGTTTAGACTGGAGAAAAGAAGTCTCAGGGGAGACCTCATCACTCTCTACAACTACCTGAAAGGAGGTTGTAGCCAGGTGGAGGTCAACCTATTCTTCCAGGTAACAAGTGAGAGGACAAGAGGAAATGGTCTCAGGTTGCAGCAGGGGAGGTTTAGATTAGATAGCAGGAAAAATTTCTTCATTGAAAGGTAGTCAGGCGTTGAAATAGGCTGCCCAGGGAAGTGATGGAATCACCATCCCTGGAAGTATTCAAAAGGCATATGGATATGGCACATGGGGACATACTTTAGTGGTGAATACAGTGGTGCTAACTTAACAGTTGGACTCGATGATCTTAGAAGTCTTTTCCAACCTAAACAATTCTATGATTCTATGAAAACATCCTGTACAAAAAAAAAGAAAAAAAAAAAAGAAAAAACACAAATTCATAGGAATAATATTTTCTATGGTAGTTAAAACACTTGGTAATTGGATCTAGTGGTATTCTCTCATACACCTCACTGGTCCCAAAGTATCCTTTGATTTCTGCCAGGAGTTCAGATAGCCCGTATCATCTCTGAGCTAAAATACTTAAGGTAGGTGGAAATCCTGCCAATGAATGGGGAGTTAGGGATTGGTTTCTTGTTCCAGATGTGCCATAGACTCATTCTTGACTTGATGGAACCAACAGCTCTTCAAGAAGATGAAGTGGATTTAAATCAACAGGAAGATGGCAGCATTCCTTTGACATAACCTCAAGATCTGAAATGGACAGGTTTGAATTAGTTTCTCTTTCTTTCCACTTAAAGGCAAAAACCTAAATAGTTTCTCATGTGGATTCCTGTGGTAAGGCTAGATATTACATTTTTTGAGTAATGTGGTTAAACCCAGATTGATGTAAATCTCATCATTGAATTAATTTGTGTTATTTTGTGGTTTTTAGAAGGGATTGTGACTCAGCCATAGCCAAATGCAAAGTATAAGAGAACTCCATCACAAACACACTTAGTGCAACCTTCAAAATGGAGAACAAAACCTGAAAAATACAAAGGTGAGAGCCAAGATAAGCATAAAGAATTAAAATGATGTTACAGAGACAGTTCTGTGGTTTGAGAATGCCTGAGTTCTTGCAATGGTCCTGCTAACTTTTTCCTCAGTTCCAAATGATCAATTGACAGTGCACAAGTATAATCCCTACTAAGGCAGATGTAAATGGGGAAGAAAAAACCATGTTATACATATTTGTATGTGGATTGTGAAAGTCCGTGGTAGATACAAATAACAACACAGTGGCCATATCTGATAGTTTTTTAGGTAATTACATAATGCCACAGTGCACAACATTGTGGTTTTAAATAAAACCTCTTACGAGAAAAGACAGAGAACATTTCTTAGTCTCTTGTGAAACTAGTTATGCTCCAGATGACAACAGATTATCTTACACCTTATAAATCAGTCTAAACAGAATATGATTTTCCCTAGGGAATAAGTTTGCTTTAGAAAACTGTTTAAAATAGGGGGAATCAGATCAATTAACTGTTCTGTAAGGTCTGTTAGTCCTTTTCTCTCTCCCCATTCTATCCCTCCCTAGACTATGCAAGCTAAACAGTTTGTGATGCTGTGAATTTACTTTGCCTGTCTTTTCCATGTTCAAGTGGCTGCTTTGCTCAGGCTACCAGTGATCTCTTTGTGGCTTAAGGAACGATGACAGTACAGATACATATTAAACTACTCCCTAGCTAAGATACTGTCACTAAGTCTCTTCCCTAAAAATTGATTAAGCTTGTTTAATGTGAATTCATTGTGTCTTCCACTGTATTTGCCTTGCTTACAGTCATTGTTTATCTGGAAGAAGATATTCACCCTCTGCTTTATTAGATGTTATTACTACAAAGCAATCAATTTCATGGAAATGAATAGTGTGCTCCCACATGTTTTTGTTTTTTTTTTTTTAATGTAGATAAAGATGGTTCTTCCCCTACTAGGCTCCTATGTGCTTGGGCATTGTCTTTTTAGAATCCTGTGGATTCCAAAGGCTGCACTGTGCATCTCCTGCTATTTACAAATTGAAAACTCAGAAAATCAAATAAGAGCTATGCACAGCATTTTGTTGTTTGCCTCCATTGCCCTGAGTCAGGCTTCGAGCCAGAATGTCTGTACTTTTCTATACCTGAAGTTGACACAGCTTTGAGGAAAAAAACACAATACCTGTCTTTTGATATTGCATTGGATACTTACAGCTGCTTCTAAAACAATGGACAATTTAAAGGAAATACTAATAAAAGTTTTAGCATGTGGCTCAGAAGAGGCAAAGGCAAGGGCCATTAAATAGTACAACTTTTAAGATGTGAAGGTTTGCTAAAGACTACAAACATCCAAGGCTTCATCAGATAAGTTAAGCATTGGGAGTTTTGAATAAGGCAGACCCAAGCTGTATTGGGGCACAAAGCTGACTAGCTAGCCAGCTGTAGCAAGGTTCCCACTCCCTTATCTACCTCTGTTTCTGTGTGAATAAATGGGAAAAATGATTTTCTGATTTTCTCTGATTTTCATCTGATTTTCTCTTGCTCAGTGTTTACAAATCCTTCATTAAATGTTCCACAATTAAAAATTGTATAACATAGTACTTCTGAAACACAGACTAGGAATACAATAGAACTGTAAAACAACAGGCAGAAAATGGAAATACTTTCCCCAAAGTTCCCAAATTTTATATGAAAAGTGTTATGGGATTCTTGTCCAAATGGGACTTAATGTTAGGTAACTCCAGTAAACCACATGGTATTCAATTTACCTTCACTGCTTTAAAAAAACCAAAAAATGATCAGTTCTGGGAGAAGTCAGATCTATGGTTCCAGAGATACAGTCACAGCCCAAAACCACTAAACAGTTCCTCCTGGCTTAAAATGGACTTCTGCATATGGCGAGGTGCCATTCAATCCCCCTGCATTATTAAAGTGTTAAAAAAAATACACTTTAAACTCTTTTCCAGACAATTTTTGTGATCCTTTTAAACATCTCCTATTAGAGCGCAATTGAACTTTCTCTATATCTGTCCATACCAGGGTAGAATACAGATTTGATTCACTTCAGGGGAAAAAACAAAAAAGATGGACTAAAGAAATATAGATTGATACTTTCTGAATAAATATTCAAATATCCTTAGACAAACATTTACATCAAATGCATTACAGTTGCTGCAGCTCTGTTGAGTTGGCGTGGCAGGATGGGTTGATGCAGGGAGAGCAGCCTACCTCATCTTCGGCAAGGCTTTTGACAGTGTCTCCCATAACATCCTCGTAGGTAACCTCAGGAAATGTGGCTTGAATGGACAGAGGATGTGGATCAAGAACTGGCTGAATGGCAGAGCTCAGAAGGTCATGACAGTGGAATAGAATCCAGCTGGAGGCCTGTAGTCAGTGGTGTTTCCCAGGGATCACTACTGGGTCCGGTCTTACTCGGCTTTTTCATCAAAAGCCTGGATGAAGTAATAGAATGTACCCTAAATAAGTCTGCTGATGATACAAAACTGGGGGGAGCAGCTGGTACACCTGAAAGCTGTGTTGCCTCAGTAGGACCTTGGTAGGCTGGAGAATTGGGCGTAGAGAAACCTAATGCGGTTCAACAAGGGCAAATGTAGTGTCCTGCACCTGGGGAGGAATAACCCCAAATATTACAGGTTGTGGGGGCAAGTCTATTAAAGGACAGCTCTGCAGAGAGGGACCCAGGAGTCTTGGTGGGTGACAAGTTGACCATGAGCCAGCAGTGTGCCCTTGTGGTCAAGGGGCAAATGGTATACTGGGGTACATTGGGAAGAGTGGGGCAGCAGGTTGAGGGAGGTGATCCTCTCCCCTCTAGTCGGCCTTAGTGAGAACTCATCTGGAGTGCTGTGTCCAGTTCTGTGCTTCTTAGTACAAGAAAGAAGGGAGGTACTGGAGAGGGTCCAGCAGAGGTCACAGAGATGATGAGCGATCTGGAGCATCTCTCTTATGACGAGAGACTGCGAAAGCTGGACCTGTTTAGTCTAGAGAGGACTGAGAGGGGATCTCAGTAATGCATATAATTATCTCAAGGGTGGTTGCCAAGAGGATGGTGCCAGACTCTTTTCAGTGGTGCACAGAAACAGGAGGAGGAGCAACGGACACAAACTAAAACACAAGAAATTTCATCTCAACATGAGGAAAAATTTATTTACATTGAGGGAAGCAGAACACTGGAACAGGCTTCCCAGGGAAGTTGTGGCATCTCCTTCTCTGGAGACATTCAAAACCCACCTGGATGAGTTCCTCTGTCACCTACTCTAGGTGGCCCTGCCTTGGCAGGCCAGCTGGACTGGATGATCTCCAGAGGTCCCTTCAACCCCTAACAATTCTATGATTCTGTGAGTTTCTTAGCCAGTGATTGCAATATTGACTGTAGCTCTTCCTTTGACACATTACTCATGATCTCCAAACATTTTAAAACAAATTATGCATGTTTCAGTGGGCTATTTTGTTTCATCCCACTCTATTGGGAAAACTGAGATATCACGTCTGAGCCAGCTGAAACTTTGAATGTCAGTGAGAACGTTATACTTGCATTTCATTAGCCATATAAAGATTTTGTGTCTTATAATTTGCAGAGGGCAATGCATCTCTTCTCCATCAGCCTGGCTCTGCGAAGCACTGTCCTTCTTCTAACTCTACGCAGGTGCAAAGGTATGAATGCTGGTTCCTTACAGGATTGTATCTGTTTGTGTCATAATGGCATAAATTAAGGCCTGTTGTCCACACATGAATCTTCTCTATGCTCACAGACGCCTTTTATTAGCATAGGCTATCCAGCCCTGATTTCTTTTCTGAAGAACCGCATCACCCAATTAAACTGACGACCTTCACATGACTGGTGAATGTTCATATATAACCACAAAAATAGCAAACAGTGAACCAGCAGGCAGAACCAATAAACTAAGAGTCCCCTTGTCTCTTTCCAAGCAGAATCCAAGTAGTCCCAGTGATCGTAATGAGATTACATTCTGCAAACAGAAATAACGGCAGATTGTCTCATAATGGTAAAAGTCACAAACAGCAACAGAGGAGTATTTATTTCTGATTGATGTAATTTAACTGAAACACTTAGAACTTACATTACAAGAAAAGAAAACCAAAAAAACAAAAAACTTTTTTCAACAATATTTCAAATCAATTCCTGCCACACAAATTTATACCTTGCTAACTTCAATTGCTTAAGCCACTTGCAGGCCAAAAGTGAAAATTTACGTCAAACATTACTGGTTTATTTTCAATGAGTTATAGGACAACTATTTAGTCATTACACATTGCCAGGAATATTGTCCAAATCAGATCTTGAAGAAGTTCAAGATGTTCACATGTTCTTTTGTGTGCAGCTTCAAAAGTAAGGAAAAATTACAGGGATAAAAATGGCAGAAAAAGGCTTGAGCATAGACAAAACAGTGAAAAAAATATATACTTCAATTTCTAGAAATGCAAAGCAGGGGAAACTGAGCTTTTCAAGACTATTGTCAGGGAGCAAGATTACTAACATTTATCAGCAGCTAAATGCTCTGAAGTGTCACTCCCTGATGCCTAACATTTTGTCGTGGGTGCTGAGCAGACTAATCCAAAAGCTCATCCAACATCCATTTGCATGTCAAGTGGAACATTTTGAGTCAAAATATGTCTTCCCTAGATGGATAGTTAAAACAACTGATAAAATACATTGTGTAGTATCATAAGCTCACTGAAAGAAACCTGTTTTTCACATTGGAAAAGTGGGACATGGATGCAAGTACAAATCAATAAGAGGTGAATGGTTGCATGAGAAGTATCAACTTTTTATAATTCTTTTTCAGGAACAGAAAAGGTGTTAGGAAAAAAAATTATTTAATTTTGCACTTGACAGCACCTTGTCAGGTTAGCCTAATTATTTATTATTTCCGATTAGGTGCTCTCTTTCCTGTCTTTATTCAGTGAGTCTCTGAACACAGAATCATACAGGGTGGAAGAAGCCTCCAGAGATCTTAAGTCAAACCTCCTTTGTGAAGCAGGCCCAGCTGGAGCAGGTTGCTCAGGATCCTGCCCAGATATGTTCTTAATGCTTGTTGTTTTGATTATCTATTTTGACTATTTATTTGATGCAGCAAAATGTGAAAGAAAACACTTTAAAATAGGTCCAGGTTATAAACCCAGAGAATTGGCAGCAAACCTGAGTGGCGCATCCAATATCTGTATCAGCTGGAACTTTACAAAATAACTATGCATATGTCTAGACTTCCAGCTGTCCTTGGCCATTTTGCCTGAACAAACTGTAAAAAATTCTATTCTCGGGGGAGACTTCCTAGAACAAGAAGTTACATTATTTTTTTTCAGTGTGGAGCAAAACACTCATTTCTCTTTTCCAGCCAAGTAAATTTCTTGCAAGAATATTGTTTTTTTTCATGTTTTATAAGAGTACAGAAAACCAGATGTTATAGTTGAATGTAATTGTGTTTAGTCCTAGAACAATAGCTAGAAAAATGTAACTGCCATTCATAACAATGATTGTGAGCCCCACTTCTGGTAAGAGGTATAGCACAAATATTGTTAAAGTCTCAGCTAGGAATTCTCTAGTTTAAAATTCCTGTTGGAGTACAGCCAGGCTTGTCACTTCCCCCTCTCTGCCCCCCCCCAAATTGCTTCTTTAGGCCGAGTGTACTTAAACAGACATTATCTTTTCAGATGTCCTGGCGATATTGAAATTGATCCTAGTGACTAAATTCCCTTCAGTTCAACACAGGCAAGATTTCAGCATATATGTTTATAAAACATTTCTTCACAGTACCCTCAAAAAATTCCAAGCTTTTCCACCTGCCTCTTGAGCCTACCATAATTTATTACCGTACAACTAACCCTTCATGACACACCTTATAAACCTTCACAGCCACATTCAAAAGCCTTTCGAGATTATTAAAACTTTTTGTTAGTTTCCTAGGAAAACAAGGTCTATACAGCCATGCTGCCTGTTCCTCTGTGTGCTCATCCCATTGTCTTTCAACACATTTTTCAATTTCAGCCAAATCTGATGGAAACTACAGGTCTCACAGGCATTGCATCCACTCGAGGTAATACCCTCGAAGTACAAACACACAGTCCAGTGCTGCTTCCCTCTGGGGCTTTAAACTTAATGGTTCTCTTCATGTGGCTTGACAACCTTGTACTTGGCCTGAAAAAAGGCATGGTGTGCTCTGTGCCTTACAAGTGCAGTTAAATGGCATGTGACAGGGTGGCACTCTGGGCGTCGTACCTGGGCACAGGTGATTTGAGGAAGACAGCTGCTGTAGGTTCCACGGACTCTGTTACCGACAGGGTGGCATCTTGCTATGACAAGAAAAGAATCGTGATGACAGGTGTTTTGGGCCTGTCTGTGCGCTCCCACACGGGAACAAAACGTCCCTGTGGACCTTTCCAGCTTTGAAGCTCCTGCAGAGCCGTGCGGGAAGTGCAGCCAGGAGCTGGCCACGGGCAACCAGGGACAGGACGAGAGGACAGAGCCTCAAGCTGCGCCAGGGGAGGTTTCAGTTGATCATCAGGAGGAATTTCTCCACAGAAAGGATGACTAGACTTTGGAATGGGTTGCCCAGGTAGGTGGTGGAGTCACGACCCCTGAAGGTGTTTAAGGAGCTGGACGTGGCACTTAGTGCCATGATCTAGTTGACAAGGTGGTGCTCGGTCACAGGTTGGACTCGGTGATCCCAGATGTCTTTTCCAACCTAACTGTTTCTGTGATTCCGTGAGTTCACGCTGCCCTCTCTGCGAGAGGAGCGGGGCGGAGGCGCTTGGCCCCGCCGGGCCGCCGTCGGGGGCGGGTCCGCGCCGCAGTCATGGCGGCGCCCGTGGTGCCGGAGAGCGACAGGTACCGGCGCTGCGGCTCCCCCGGGCTGCGCTGTCCCGGGCCGGGCGGGAAGGGCGGGGTAGGGCAGGGCGGGGCAGGTCCCGCCGCGGTGCTGGGGCGCGGCAGGGACAGGGCCCCTCTGACCGCCCCCTGTCCTTCCG
The DNA here is from genome assembly GCF_001604755.1 of Lepidothrix coronata. Taxonomy (NCBI): domain Eukaryota; kingdom Metazoa; phylum Chordata; class Aves; order Passeriformes; family Pipridae; genus Lepidothrix; species Lepidothrix coronata. The sequence goes on from NW_016690198.1 coordinate 3,634,270, forward strand.
CGCAGCATCCGCAGGGCCGTGTCGCTGCTCAACGCCGTGGACTCCGGCCGATTCCCGCGGCTGCTCTCCCGCCTTCTCCAGAAGCTGCACCTGAAGGTTGGCGGGGCGCGGAGGGCCTGCGGGGCCGTATCCCGCCGGGAGGGGCGGGAGCGGGGCCGGGCCCGGCGGCGCTGGGGCCGCGCGGCTGCGGGCGGAGCCTGATATTTCCTCGATTAGAGGATTTTAGGTCTTGATTTCATTCATCACTAATTTTTCAGAACTATTTCAGGTGGCTTAAGTAAGAGCCGGTAACTACTGGCAGAAGGTGAATGGCGTGAGGGCGAGTGGTGCTCGTAAATAACTCGAGGCCTCCTGGGGCCAGTGCCTCAGGGCGCTGTCAGAACACGCGAATTCCTTGGCCTTTGGCACAAACCACGCTCCTGCCCTCGCGAGTGTTGTCCACAAAAATCGGATTCGTTACCTTGTATGCAGCAAGCCAACAATTGCACACTCGAGAGAGACGTTGATTATTTATTTCAGAGTTGTGCAAGGCTGGGTGCCTGGTGGAATTTCACAAATCAAGCACACCAACTATCAAAACTTTTTTACTATTTATACATTTTAGCAAACAAAGGAATTAGTGTTCCTTTGCTGCAAGTTACATAGTAGTCTTATTACTTCGAATCCTGTCTTCTATTGGTTAATGATTCCATCGCTTCTCATGCTAATTAGTCCACATGCTCAGTTTCTCGCTTTTGGGTCGGTGGGTTACTTGGGTCTGTGGCTGTGAGTCGGTGGTTGCGCTCTCCTGTTGCCAGAATTACCTTTTACCCAGTCGGAGTGGATTCCGCACGGTTGCTGAGTTGGCTTTGTTAGTTTCTTCCTTATCTTTGGAGTTCTGCCACATGTCTTTGTGGACCCTAAATTCTGCATTCTTTGTATCCACTATCAGTGATACATCCTTCTTCCCAAGCTTTGTTAACCTCCCCCTAGGTCTGAGATCCCTGAAGCATGTGAACCCTAAACCTTAAAAACGCAATTCTATCGCAAGTAATTTGTTTTTCTAACACCTGGACATCACTTAGAGCTTGTTAGCCGCTCTCTGTTTTGTGGATTAAATCTCCTTTCTTGATGTTTAGGCTTCAAAATATACAAAGATCAAACATCAAAGAACATCCTTTCTAAGGAAAATTTTACGTATACCACATTGTACATCATGAGTGAAACACTAAATGATATTTTTGTTTATTTTTCTGCATTTCTGTATATCTGTCAACCAAAGCCACCTGTGAAACTGAGGTTGAAAATAAAGCCCAGAACGTTTAGTGAATATTTTTGTCACCTTTACAGAAGATATTTGTAATTGCAGAATAAATAAAAAAATAATAAAATAAATCAGTAGTAAGTTTCATTGTACAGTGCCAAAATGTCAAATGGAGACTAGGTCTAAACTTTGCACTAAATATTGCAGCAGAAACTGTAAGATAAATCTTACACCAGAAATATATTTTGTCAGTTTTGTTGTCTTTCAGTATTAGATTTTGTTTATTCCCTTGTTTTGTGTCCAGAAAAAGTAGAATAAGAAATACAGAATTTGTTTTCTGTACACATGCTACAAACTAAATGTTAAAGTATTACAGGTTAGGAGCAACATGGAAAAAAATGTGAATGTATTAAAGGTTATAATTCTGAGGCTATAAGGATTCATTTGATTCAATTGCTGAGTTTTTTTTCCTATCAAAATTACTAGCTTGGATGTTGCTGTTATTACAGAGTTTTATCGGTTGTTTTGCATGGATACTAACTCATCGTTAAATCCGAACTGTCACTAACTTCTTTGTTTTGTTTTGGTTTGTTTGTTCTTTTTTACTACTCCATAGCATTTTAGTAGCTCTTCACAGTTTTAATCAACATTTACATGAGGGACGTGGTCTTTGTAATTTAACAACTCAATCTCCTGAGTAGTTCGGCTGACCTTTCTAAAGTATTGAAGTATTTAGAGCTGGTTAAATTGCTGGAAGCTTTAAATGAACTCGCTTTCCTTAACAAAGCAGACACTCTGTGTTTCCCTCCAACAGCTAATTATTCAAATAATGCTTCCATTTTGATACTCTTGTTATGTATGTTGCAATCATTGAAATTTGTAATTGCCTCATTTTTTTATTCTGACAGCTGAATTGATTTTCTTGTTTTCTTTGCAGTTTTGCATTACTAAGCGATCTAAATATGGTGTTTTGTTGTCTGTATTATAGATTTGTTCGTAATTACATTTTAAAAGAAGGCAATATCTGCATTTAAATTACTGTTTAATTTTCTCTCCTATAATAAGTACAACTGCTGTATTTTAAAAGTACAGTACATTCTCAATGGTCTCCAGTAATAGAGTAGTTTGTAGACTCAAATCTGACTTAAAAAATAAATATGCATTAGGCCTTTATTTCCTTAATAACAGCGTGGGTGGTTTGTAGAAGGATAGCTGGAGTGGAAGAAACATACACAACTAACTTCATTACAGTTTTGCCTTCTGTTTTCTCTGGGGTCTGACTTAGGTAATGGACTTAGTACTTGTCTTATTTTTATTTATAAAAGGTGGTTGGATCTGATAATTGAAAGAAAAATATTTCTTTAGTGTCTCTCAGGTGCAAAGAGAAAGCATTTTCTTCTGCTGTATTTCAAGTAATCCTGTGGTACTGTTGACTTTCAATTTTGATTTTCAGTGAGAGGAATCGCTTGTATATTTCTGTTGGAAAAGAACTTTACTTTACTATTTCCATTTAGAAACAACTGGACAGCCACTATGTTTTTATTTTAACAAGTAAGTTCTTGGTCCTTAAATGAAATATTGTGACTAAACATTTTTGTGCTTCAGGCTGAAAGTACCTTCAGTGAAGAGGAGGAAGAAAAACTTCAAATAGCTTTTTCATTGGAAAAGCAGGATCTTCATCTGGTTCTTGAAACTATATCCTTCATTTTAGAACAGGTATTTTGTTTTCATCCTTATGCATTGATAAATGTATTTTTCTATCCCACATTAGATTTTAAAAATATAAAAGTCAAGTTAAAAATTAATTAGTGGAAACATATACCTGTAGTATATTATATATGTGTTGGGTTCATGATTTTACTGCTTTTGTTTTCATGCCTTCCTGATTTGGATGGGACTAATTGCCTTTGTGGATTGATTTTCCAGCTAATGTAGATGTTATTGGTAGAAGGGAGGTCTGCATGACTCCAAGAGAACTGATGGTAATTATGAGATATAGTTTTCCCTCTTATTCATTGTAAATAAGTCAGCCATTTTCTTGTAAGGAAAATACTACATAACATTATTGATCACTGCTTAAGTTGCCTTAAGATTCAGTTATGGAAAACTTTGATGCCCAGAAGCAGCCTGTACTGAGGTGAACAGACAAACCTCATGTTTGGAGGAGTGAATGACTGCATGATGTGGAGCTAAATACCTTGTAAACAGAGAAGGTTTTGTAATTCTGCAGTCTGCCTCTACTAAGGTTGGGAAACCATTGTATTATGTGGTAAATATGTTAACTGTCTTAAAACTTGTCACACCCATGATGTTTTCCGTCCATTTCCTGTAATTATAGAAACTATAGTCTGTGCCAGGGGAACACATAGTGATGGTCTGTTGTGGGATTTGAATCTGGTCCTTTCTTACACATCAGTTTATGATCACTACACTTAGCTGACACATTCCACTGCTTTAGAAGGAAAGCAAACAGTCTTCCCCATGGCTCCTACCAACCAAAAAAGTGAAAATGAAACCTGAGATCACCTCCAGACTAAAATTTTGAATTTTCATCTCAGCCAAGCATCAGACTTGCCTGTTTATTGCCTGGTCATTATTTCATCAGACTGCTTAATTTATATTATAATCATTGAAGATGAACAGAAAAAGCAGTTATTCTCCTCTAGGACTTGCTTCTTTTGCATTTAAAAAAAAAAAAAGGAATCCCATATGAACTACATGTATGCGAACACATGTATGTGTTCTTGCTGATAGCTGTGCTTCTTAGAGCTACTTGTTCTGTCAGGGCATAACTTTTTTAGCAGCTCTTTGGTGTATGGACACATTAGAGATAAAAGGACTTCTGTATGGTCTTTGCCACATGTATTGTTTCTTTTTTTTCCCTGATCTGGTGATGACAGAGTCCTGTTTTGAAAGGGGAGACCAGCATACTATGCACTGTGTGAAACACAAAAAAATGATGCTAATAGGGAGGTAATATCTGACTCCTTCAGTTTTGGTGAACTCTTCTTATCTTTCTGGAATACTACTTCGTAGTTCAGGCTTACTTGAATAATGTGAATTTGGAAAAGTTATCCTTTTTTCTTGGTCACAATTGGCTTCAAAGCCCAGTTTTTTTTCAGTGATCACTGCTTTGGTATTATGTACAGTGGAAATCTGTACAAATACTCAGATTTCACTTGTATGTGTGGTTTTTCATAGTTTGTCTGTCTTGAGAAGAGTTATTTGTAACGTTGCATTTTAAGATAGTTATGCTTTTCTGTCTTCTCAGTTAGAGGGTTAAGAAGAACAACAGGATGCTTGTAGTCCCCCAGTAGAGTTGCTCATAAAAATCTTGTGTGAACATGGTGGCCATCCATGGTAGAACATATCTGGAGTGACTTGTAGACCAGCGCTCAACAACAGCAGTTATTCTTCCTCTTAACAGGCAGTCTATCATAATTTGAAGCCTGTGTCATTGCAACAGCAGCTACAGAGCATTCACCTGGATCAAGACAAAGCTGAAGCATTTGCTACTGCGTGGGCGGCGGCAGGTCAAGATACCATTGAAAAGTTCAGGCAGAGGGTTTTGACCCCTCAGAAGGTAATGTTTTTTGTTGTTTGTTTGTTTTGGTGGGGGTTTTTTTGTTTTGTTTTGTTTGTTTTTCCTGAGAGAGAATAAAATTATATTGATTTGGTTTTAAGCAAGGAGTTTAAACTAAGATACAAAGTTTGTGAGAAGCCAGCATACTTATTAGCAATGCAAAGTAGTGCAACCAACTCACCCTTTGGAGGTGTTTGTGAACAGGCCTTCAGTAGGGCAAGGGTAAAATGCGGTCATGAACACTTGTGGTGGTTTAGCTCATCAGCCTGTTGATTCTCATTACTTGCATCTGAGCACCTGCCATCTTTAATTTTGTGAGCTTGTTGGATGGTGAATTTTGTGAGATACTTCTTACAATTTTGAGATACTTTTCTATGGTGGCATGATAGTCTTGCTTCCTGTGTGCCTATTACCAGTTAAAACTTGCTACATGCTATGAAGTCTCATTGTATCTTTAGCATAGATGTCTACATCTATGAGAAGGTATAATAACATCCTTTTGTTGATTCATAATAAGCCTTCAAATGCATAAGGAATTGTGTATAGAACACATAAGTGGCAGCCAAGATCAAATATTTGGAAAGAATTGTGGAACACTGACTCGCTTTTTCTTTATTTATTTTTATCATTGCTATATATCTTGTTGAGATAAGATTAATTCTGTTAGTTTATGATTTTGTTAGTAACATAGAAAAGGAATAGTTGTTCAATCATCTTGCCAAAGACTGAGGTGAGGCTGACTGACCTTTAGTTCCTGGGGTCCTACTTCTTACCCTTGAAGGTAGGAATGACATTTGCTTTCCTTAGGAATCTTGAAGATTGATGCGTGGTAGGGATGTTTGAATTTCTTTTGCTTGTTTGCATGGGTTTTTTAAGACTGATTTATTCATGCTCTGTATATGGTTGATATTGGATTCCTAATGAGGCTTTTTTTGGTCAAATGAACCTTGTAGTTTGGTATGTGATTCAGATTCCAGGAATACGGGAGTTATGGAACTGGATCAGAAAATCTATTTGTTGGATGCCCTCTCTTCAGCACCTTGGATGAAACCATAGGGGTAGAATCCTCCAGTTAACCTCTTTGATGGAAATTTATGCCTCACATTATGACTTAGAAGCTGTCTTGCACCTTCAAAGATGATAATTTCTCACCCTTACTTCCTGAACCTGGTGGTTTCAGTCTGTGTACTTGCCTGATTTCTGATTTTCTACCAGTTGAGGGAAAACTGATGTTTTTTAAAACCCGTATATCCATTATCTTTTGATTTTAATGTATATCTCTTTTGTCATTGTGAGAAATACTAAACAAGAGTGTGTTTTTTATTTCAAACAACATAGTGTGAGATTTCTCACTCTCATTCCATGGAAGTTCCCTCCTTCTAATCCTTCACGTTATCTGTCTCTGACATACTTCTGCTATATTTTGGAAGAAAATAATGTGAATAGGGTATGAAATAAACTTACTGGAATATTAATGCTTTTTGTGGTGACTTTATAATAAAGGTCTACCTCAGAGAGAGGGACCAACATGACTTAAGGTCGTGTTGAGACTGGTGAGACTGTGTCACTGTGGATCACATCAAGTTAAGTGGTGAAGTTGGTAAGGTAGAGGGAAGGGGTGTCATCCAAAGGGACCTTGAGAAGCTTGAGGGGAGGGCCTGTGTAAACTTCATGAGGTTCTTAATGCCAAGTGCAAGGTCTTGCTCCCGGGTCGGAGCATACCCTGGTATCAACACAGGCTGGGGAGATGAATGTATTGAGAGCAGCCGTGCAGAAAAACAACTTGGAGGTGCTGGTGGATGAAAATTCTGATGTGAGCCAACTATGTGGACTTGCAGCCTAGAAATCCAACTGTATCCTGGGCTGTATAAAAAGAAATGTGGCCGGCAGGTTGAGGGAGGTGATTCTGCCTCTCTGCTCCTCTCATCTGGAGTGTTAAATCCAGCTGTGGGGCCTCCAGCAGAGGACAGAGATGGACATCTTGGAACAGGTCCACAGGAGAGCCATTAAAGTCATACAAGGGCAGGAACACCTTTGCTATGAAGACAGACTGAGGGAGTTGGGATTGTTCAGCCTGGAGAAGAGAAGGCTCCAGAGAGACATTATTGTAGTCATTCAGTACTCTAAAGGGGCTACAAGAATCAAAAGGGGGCTTACAGGAGAGATGGAGAGAGACTTTTTACTGGGGCATGTAGTGACAGGACAAGGGGCAGCAGTTTTAAACTGAAGGAGGATGGATTTAGACTGGATATAAGGAAGGGGGTGATGGGGTGCGACAATGGAGCAGGCTGCTCAGAGAGGTTGTGGATGCCCCATCATTGGAAGTGTTCAAAGTGAGGTTGGATGGGGCATTGATCAGTGTGATCTACTAAAAGATGTTCCAGCCCATGACAGGGAAGTTGAACTAGATGCATTTCAAAGGTCCCTTCTAATCCAAACCATTCTACGAGTCTATGAATACTGGTTGTTGGGGGGTTTTTCACTTTCATATTCTTTTAAAAATACATACAGGCTTTCTGGTTATCACTAGCATATTTGGTAGGGGCTTTTACTGACCTTGTAGAGACTTTTACTGACCTGTTCAGGTGGTGTGGAGAACTACATATGAATTTAGAACTCAGTTTATGTGATTCTTTGGTACTTTCCCTTACTTTCTCTGTACACTTAGCAACTATGAATTTTCTTTTAAGCAGCTTTAATGGATGTGTCCATGGGATTGCTCATGTGGGTCCAAGTGTAGAATAAAGGTCGTGATTAGTGTTACTGGGGTCTTCATAGTTCTGTTCCAACGTGAGGATGTGCAGGGAAACTGTGTACAAGACAGAGTTTATGAAGTAACTAAGAAAGATCTTGGAATTTTATCATGTGTTTTACTAAAATCCATGTGGCAAAATATCCTGAGTCTCTTCTGGCACCTGGTACTTACAAGTTCTCCATTTTGAAAGTATTGAAATGCTGGCACTAAGCCTATTTTCTGTAGTGTACACAAGAAGGACCAGGCAGTAATCTTTCATTGCTGTTTTAAGATAATAAAAAATGGCAGAAAGTTTTATTTTTTATTTATCAGGGGTATGGTTTACATACTGAGCAAACACTGGAACCTGTGCTCAGGTTTGGACTCAAGACCACTAGTTATCATGAGAAGTAATTTCTTACAGATAATTTGCCTGTATGGATATGTTATTTCTCTTAAACCAGATTCTTTTCTTGCCTATAAAGTAAAGGTTGTTAAAAACCAGTATTCTGAGTTCCAGGTATGTCAGTTCTGTGCAAGAGATGTAGGTGGTAATGTGCTGGTTGATCCCTTCATTAGGATGGCAAATCAAATTGAGTTTGTTGGAGCAACAGAACAAGTATTTCCTAGAGTACTGATTAGTTGAAGATTTCTGTGGCATATTGGACACTAATTGTTTGAGAAAACCTGTTATTTTTTGAATGTAGGTCTTTTTTGTGCACACTACTTAATAGATAGGGATATTTCTTACTCGAGGAGTGAATAAAAACTGTAGAGTTAACCAAAAATTCAACAGTTTAATACTATTAGTTTTCTCACTTCATCTTTTCATTTTTCTTCACTGAGCTATTGGCAGTCTTCAGCTGCACGGGATTATTAATTATGTATATTCTGCTGTGTTAATTGGTTCATTGAATCCTTATTCATATGGCAGTGTCTGTATGATATTATTTCTTCTGTATAATGCAGTCCTAGTCAATCAGAATGATGGTATTTTTATTATTTTTTTTCCTTTGAACACATTCTTAATTTGGCCTCTATAATGACAGGTGAGTGATAATATTCCAATAGCAACCTGATCGAGTTTTTAAGTCTTTGATTGGTAATATATCAGTTTAGAAATGAGAACACATTGATCAGATTACAATGTATTTTCTCCTCTCTGCATAGAAGAGATAGACTTTTAATAGGGTTCACTCTGAATTCTTACGGCAATTTTTCATCAATTCTATTGTTTTTCTCCGCTTCCCCCTCCCCCTATATTATGTTCTCTGTATGTTTTTTTGGAATTCTGTGCAAATCTCTGTTTTAAAGGCAGATCCAACTAAATGCCTCATACCTTTCTTGTTTTGGGAAACTATTCAGGGTATCCTTAAAATATGTGTCATGAAAAAGATAAGAGTCTTATGTTGCCAAGCAAGAGAAGCTTTTTATAGCTTTCAGACAGCATTTCTTAATATAATGTTGCGTGGGAATGCAACTAGTGAAATTATGTACCTAAAATTCTTGACAGAGCTGTCAATTCTGTATCTTGAGTGCCTGTTTGAAGCCATATGGGAAAAACAATGAAAGTGGTTTTCTCAGAAACTGGCCTTCTTGCTAATGGGTGTATATGCAATGTTAATATGCTAAATTCCCTTTGCTAAAGACTGGCAAATCTACAGAAATAGTCTGAAACACTTGCATACTGTGGTGGTTATGACAAAGAGAACTGATGTACTCTGTGTATGCATGTCGTGGCAGAAAATGCTTTCAGATATCAGAAGAATGCAAAATAGGAGGAATACAGCTCAAACAGAAAGAATCTTAGTTTCCTTGTTATGTCTGATCAACTAGTCATTCTTACAGGGACAAGCAGAGGTCACGAGTAGTGTTGTACCTATGGGCGTTGTCACAATGAATTGTGAACCCACTTACATTATATGATGCCGACAGAGGCAAAGACAATGCAAATGATGAAATATGTACTAAAGACACGGCTTTGTACCTGCTGAGATTTATTTTAGTAGCCAGCTACAGCACAATTGAGTCTTATTCTTTTACTCAGCTTTGTAAGTAGGAATTTTAATTGTTTACAGTTTTTAGGTACTACTTCAGGATTTTTTAATGAGTTTCTTCCTCTCCTTGCCCTTTTCTGTCTTCTGAAAAAGGCTGAAATAAGTTTTTGAGAATGGTTTAAAACATCTGAACCTTTTATTCTGTTCCTACATGCAAAATACCATCTTTTAAAGTTGCAAAAGAGTACCATGCTTATCCTGTGTAACTTTCTGTGTAATACAAAGGATAATTTTTCCTCAATATGTAAAGGAGGTTTTGGAACAGGGGTCTGGTTGTGATTTCAAGGCTTGAAATGGTAGGTAATTTCTGGGATCTTTTTTATGTTTAATGAAAATTTCTGCCTTATCTCTAATTGAAATCTGTCTAACCTTCCCACCTTGCCATATATTCTTCTGCTATGATTTGATTAAAGTGGTCATAGTGTGCATTTTTACCGCAGCTCTGTGCCAACACATTTCCCAGAGATGGAGTACACCACCACATTTACCTTTGCACAAAGGGAATCCTGAAATACTGGGGTTTGGGAAACTTGAAGGCTGTTTGTAATGTTTATTATACAGTCTCTTTCTACTTGCTTTCAAAGTAGCTGCTTATCAGTAAAAATCTGTTTAAGATGAAAACTTGCAGTAACTTCACTGAGGGAAAATTCTTTTGAAGTTGCTGTGTAGCACTAGTCTTGCTCTACCAATTTCATGTCATATTATTTCTTTTGTTTCCTCCCTTTTGAAGTACACTGGTACTTTTTAGTGTCTGTCTTTTTCTTTTTTTAAACTCAAAGATTAAGAGATGAGGGGTTTTGCTTTGAATATTGAGCAACGATGTCTGAAAATATCACTTTTCTTGGCATAAGTGCTAAGTAAGGTTTGCTCAAGGGAAAAGGATTTTATCTTTGAAGACAAAAATGGGAATTCAGAGGAAATTACCCCTCCAGGAGAGAGGTGATCTTGGATGAAGCATCTGGTTGACTTTACATATTCACCAATTAAGGTGGATTTAGGTACATAATTAGTGCATGTTTTCCTTGTAGATTGAAATCTCACTCTCTTTTTTTTTTTTATTTTTAATATGCTCTTAATATCTTCTCTGAGAGGTAACTGTGGTACTTGCTCTTTGGCTTGCTCCTGTTGCCTTTTCTAGCACTAAGTATAAGCTGAAAATCCCAGTTTACAAAGTTAAAACGCTTACTGCACTTAATTTTAATTTTTTTTTTCCTGCCTCTTAAAATTACTGATATCACTAGGAAAAGTTGTGCTGAGAAATCCAAGGATTTCACAGCAAACATAATGTATTTCTTCACATTAGTGAAGATTTCTTCACATCCAGTGCCCCTATCCCACTTACTTGGTTTAATCACTCGATTAAGTCTTTGGCCCAACCTACCTTCAGTCTCTTGATCTTAACAGTGCTTCTTTTGAGGCTAAGATGCAAAGCTACATAAGTAGTTCCTTTTTCTTTTTCTTTTTTTTTTAAACTTTCAGATTTTATTTTTTCCCCCTCGGGAATTGTGTTCTATTTGATCAGTGTTTTCACAGGATTCTGTAAATTCACTGTCTGTCTGCCTAACCCAATCCAACCCTTTCCTTGCCTTTATGTTACAACTTGCTCTATTTCTAGTTATTCTTGTTTACTGGTGAAAAATGTAGTTCCCAGTTGCTTTTTTGTTTTGTTTGCCTGTTTACTGATGGTCTTGCAGTATCTGCAAGATTAGTGCAGAATCTGATTTGACATTGCATTCTAGTAGTTTGTTCAGATAGCTAAGATCCATCCAGTGATAAGATCCATCCAGGGATTCTTATTTTCTTATGACTATCATTATGGTTTCAAAGTCCAGTCTTAAAATGTAGTAGGAGTCACTGTAGCTGAAACTTGGCTGCGCATGTGTTCTGACTGTCTTTAACTACAGACTTGTAGTTAAAAACCCCAGTCTATTATCCTGAATTTGTTCTATGAATGAGTGGTTGTGTGTAAGGTTTTATTGATAGTTACATACCATTTGTGTGGTGCCTGCTCCAAGTCTTTGGTTTAATTTGAAGATTTGCCTAGTATTATCAGCCGAAGATGCTGGTCCTTCAATTTGTGATTCACTTCTACAGATAAAATATGAGTCTTATGAGGATTTTAAATGTGCCATTGAAAAGTACTTTTCACTGAAACTACAAAATGTCTTGGTAATCCATTTATGAAAAGGGGATACTGAATTGTATTGAAGTTGAATATGTTTGTGCAGTAGAGGGGCAGATTTTTAACTGCTGTATACTGTCAGGTTTTTCCATTGCTAATAAGAAAACGGTAAAGGACTGTAGTCAGAGATTTTATGCAACCAATGTGAAAATCCAGCTGTTTTACTGCAGACCTCCTCACCCATGGATCAGTCGTTACAGTGAGACCTACTGGAAAGAAGCTACAATATCCAGAACTTCCTTCAAAGATATTCATACTGCCTTAGTTCAGCTGAATTTGGTAGCAACAATAGAGAATAGGAATCAATGTGTTTATGCAGTCATATCCCATGTCCTCAGTGCTCGAGTTTCCCATGGTGTTTGATCTGGGGCTTATTTTAAAGGAAACATTCTCCTTCTGATTACAGATTATTTCTGTGATGAAGACCCTAGCTGTGATGATTGGCAAATTGTGCCTGTCAATCATTGCTGTCTCTTAAAAATTTGCCCCTTTTTTTCTGTTTTAATATTTATTTTCTATATTGAGTACACTTTTGGCTTCATCCTGCTGGTGTGTCCTCTGCGGAAATGTTCTTTTTTTTAAGTAATTGGGGAGGGTTTTTGAAAGAGTTCAAATCCAGGAATGTTTTGTCATCCATCTTAAATTATTCCTAAATTATTTTCATTATCACAGCAGGCAAAATTGACATTTTCATATCTAATTTTGATTTTTGGTTCTGGAGTGCTGAGTGTGCTGATGAAAAGCAGAATTGGCATCTTTGGCTGAAAATTTTAGAAAGCAGAGTTGATAGGTTCCTCTAGCTTTATGCTGGCGTGATAACACAAGTATGAATTTAGAGTAGTGCATTGTAGGCTAGTTTTTTTTAATGTATAATGCACATTTAGTCCTTTCCCATTCATACAAAACTGACAGTTAATATTTTAAAAGCGAATATACATGTTGCAATACTTTCTTTAAATGAAAAGTATTCATGTATTCAACTTCAGCTTAGTACATTTTGTCTAATTAATTATTGAAAGATGGAGAAGATCACCAAACTTCAAATGTGAGTATTCTGATCTTCTTTTTCTACAATGAATTGAGGAATACTTTGACTTCAGCGGAGGAACTACGGCAATTACTCTTTCAAGAATTAAACTGAGTGGGTGTCCATACTAATTTTCCTCTATGTTATTTGTTAGAAAACTGAAATAAATGTACTGTAAGTGAAAGAGCTGCACTGGAAAATGTCTTATGTTATAGATTATTAATTTCCTCCAAATATTTTGTCGGTTGGAAAACATTCTTAAATGTTTTGTGTCAGTGTGCTATATACTACTCCAATAATATGAGACAAAGATTTCCTGAAGATGTCTTTCATATGCCCTTATCTCCTACTTCACTGTTCATAACAGTTTCAGTGATGATAGTATGGATGTCTTAAATTACATAAACAGCTCTTTCAATTATTACAGTAAATATTTAATCTTTAAAGTTGAACTGTCTCTCTCAAATTAGAGGGAAAAATAACTGAAATTAATTGAGTTAATATCCAAATAAAAAGACAAAATTCTGATTTCATTTGTTAGAATTGCATTTAATTTCTCTCTGTAATTGTCTTTGGGGACACCAAAGGTATCTTGCTTAAGTACATGTGGGCAGAGGCACTGAATTGTTAAGTTTCCCCATTACTGCAAGCAGGTACCTCATATAGTGCCCTTTTTGAGTTCGTCAGGCTTCATTTTTAAAGCATCTGATAGTTTTGGCTCACACTGGAGCTATTAAAGTGTAGTTCCTTATTTCTCCAGCAATCATAAATCTACTTCTTCAAGAATGGACTGAAGGCTGGGTTTTCATCCCTCTGTTATGCAGTCTCCCACTGTGTTAGTTACTCAGTCTTCACACTAAAATAGTAGTTTAGACTTTGCAATCTTAAATTGTCAATATTGACTTTAGACCGTGAATTAAAGTGGCCTTTTAATTAGGGAGCACTCCAGCACTGATGTAGTCATGAAGCTGAATTTAATTCCATGAGTAGTGGCTGTGTGTAAACTGATCCATGCTCTTACAAATACACCATATTTGGTAGAAATAGAAGAAAAAGCTTTATTGATAAGCATGTCAGTTTTTTTTCAGGCTATGAAAAACATAATCTCATGTGCATATAATGTGATAACATTGAAATTATCACAAATATCAGATCATTTTGAAATAAATGGCCTCTCAAAATAAGGATTAAATTATTTGAAAATCAAATGGGTGGCTCTATATACCAGTGGAGCATGAAACTAATTTCTGTATTGCTGTAACTGTCCTACTTTATCTGAAATAGTTTATTAGGCTTCTGCCTAATGGAAGACTGTTTTCTGTGGTACATGTAAAAAATGAGTCAGTAAGAAGTTATTGGTGATCTGTTTCCTTTATGCAGTTTTTACAAACCTCACAGAATTTAAGTCAATTACACTGCTTCAGTGTGTCCTTAAATTAATCAGACTGTTTGGGAAGGAAAGTAACTATAGATGCACTTAAATTACCCTGGAGTGAGTCTGTGAGTATGGACCTAAAGTCAGGAGACCTGGATGTCAGTTCTTAGCTATGCAAGTCTAAACCAGCATTCTGTGCCATAGGAAGCTACTGACAATCAGGAACAGGGGTGTCCATGTTAATTTCAGCACCACCAGTACCAGGAGGGGTCCACCCCACAAGGGGTCTGCCTACAAGAGAGCTGCTACAAGGAACTTCTTACAAGGACGCGTAGTGATAGAACAAAGGGTAGTGTCTTTAAACCAAGAAAGAGTAGGTTTAGATTAGATATTATGTAGAAATTCTTTCTTGTGAGGGTGGTGAGGCACTGAAACAGTTTGCCCAGAGAAGCTGTGGATGCCTCATGCCTAGAAATGTTCAAGGCCAGGCCAGATTGTGGCTCTGAGTTACCTGGTCTAGTGAAAGGTATCAATGCCCATGTGAGGGGCGTTGAAACTGGACGATCTTTAAGGTTCCTTCCAACCCAAACAATTTTATGATTAGAAGCACTCTGTTTTGTACCAAGATTTGAATTTTCAGAAGGGATTTTAGGATTTATTTTCAGTTGTGCTTGCGTTAGTGATGTCACTGGAGTCTGATTTGACTGAACTGATGCGTGTGTTATGAACTAGATGAATAAGATTTAGTATCATACCATACTTTTATAAGCACACGGTTGTCTTCTCAATATTCATGACATGTGACCTAGTTATTCTAAAGATTACTGTTACTGGCTTTTAGTTCTGTGGGCCACAAGTTCAGTTTGCTTTAAAATTCTCCTCAGTCATGTTGGAAAACTTCATCAGCCCCTTAGCAACTTCAGAGTAATGAAAATATTTTGCTACTTAAAAAGGCACATGTTGGAGAATTTTGTTGCTTTAAAAAAAAAAGTCCAAACAGACAAATTAAACTATAGCCCATTGACAAATACCCAATTGAAATAATACTGTTGAAAATCTGTATTATTGTATTGCTGATTTTTAAATATTAACAAATATATAGTAATGTTACCACTTTTATTTACCAATTATGTTTTGGCAATACTGAAAACATTTTTTGTTGTAGTAGTAGTAGACTTCTACAAATTGGATATGTTAGTTTGCTTATGCTATGTGTTCCTTTCCCATCCAGGGTTTTCATAAGTTCTTTTTCTCTCATAAGCATAAAACTACAGAAAACACTGCTGCCTATTTAGAATTGCTTCTGCATTCTCTGCCCATCAGGCTTGTTAACAAGTTCAGCCCAGTAGTGTGCTTTTCTCACTTTTTGGACTTCAAGATGAAACTCTAGTTTTGAGATTTTTTTTATTCTGTTTGCTAAATGTTAATCAGCATTTATATTTCTCCCTGTACAAACGCTAACGGTCATTTCCTTTTCAGAGAGGCTAATAATGGATATGCCAGGGTCTTCATAATCTTTTCTGTTGCCAGTTTGTCTGTAGTGGCTTGTTAAGTAGTATTTAACCCATAATGCTGGTTAGTTGCCCACATTTTCTGAAGCATGTATGTTTTCTGAATATAACGTCATTATTCTCACATTAACTGAAGACTATGATTTTATGGTTTAGGATTACACAGACCTGAAGTATACAATATTTTGCTCTACTTAGTGAAAGGTGAGTGTTCTGAAAGCAGAAAATTTTGCCAAGAGAATGGAGTGCAGGAACCTGAACTGAGTAATTAGATCTTCATAATGAGTTGAATTAGAACTGTAAAGTAATTGGCTGTTTCATAACTGTAAATGTCTGGTGGTTATAAAAACTGCAGTCATGTTGATTTTATGTGTCCAAGCAGTATTTCTGTACCATAATTCTTGCAGGTTCAGTGCTTTGTTTACTCATTGTTGCTCCTGCTTTCTCTGAGCTAATGCTTAAAGCGCTTTCTAAGGGGTAAATAGGTGCCAAATCACAGATTAGCCATGGGGGGGAAATTTGCATGGTATTATGGCACCATGTTTGCATTGTGGTAAGAAGTAAGCTGTGCTGTATCAATCAGTTCTGAGGGCTGTAATACTGGTCTTCTCTAGTTTCTATAATGATTTGTTAAGACATTAGATGACCTTCTGAAAGCTCCACCTTCTGGAAGCAGGTAATTTGTATGAAAACTCCAGTTTTCTGGTTTTTGTAGGTATAGACAGGAGGTGTGATCTGATTATATCAAACAAGACCAAAACTAAAAAATATCCCCTTGCCCTGCTCCAGTACTGACTGAGCGTTTAAACCCTTTTCTCCTGTCTTCCTTTAAAAGTACTGCACCCTGCTCCAGATATTTTGAATGGCTGAAGTTGGAAGTATTAGGGAAGACATTTTAGGTGCTTGCATATTTTCTGAAATTCTGTTCCCACTCTTAGTTTTCCATATTTCACAATATTTCCACTTATTTTCTTTCCTCAAATTGGGTTCTTACCAACATCTTTTTCAATGTGAGCTTCTCAGTCACTTTAGCTCTGTTCTTGGTCCTTCCAACTTGAAGGATGACTGTTCTGGACATTCAGTCTGCTTTCCTTCTCAAAGTTGTAGTCCTTTGTTTATGAGTCTGATAGCCTGGTTCTTATATAGTTAAGATGATTGTGTTTAGCCTGAATTTCTTTGCCAAAGAACATTTATTGGATTTCTCAATAATGAGTATATATTTATGTAGTTAAGAGAACTATTTTTTTTGACAACTAATATAGAAACTTGTTATGTTTATCAGATTCCTTGAATTTCTTCCCAGTTTGGGTTTAATTTTTAGTAAAGTTTATGGGCAGATTAAAAGTGAAAGTAAGGAACTGTGGTAAAAATATGCCAGCAAGAGACAAGAGAATATGTAAAAACATAATGGACCATAAATGATGAGGGAAGTGGTGGATTCTGTGGATGTTGATTTTGGCTTTGTGAAATCCTTGATTTAGTTGGGGATCATGCTTGAAGTTTATATTAGATAAGCTGTGAAAGCTGTCTTGACATTTAGTGCACATGGGCTTTTTGCAGAGACTGACTTTGACCCAGGTGTTTTACCATAGTTATGCTAGATTGCTGATGATCTTGTCTTATTATGTAAAATACTACATTCTACTATTTAGCATGGAAAATAGTCTGGAGGACAGGACAGTGGGCATGAGTTGGAAGATCCCATGTTTTACACTGGAGGAAAATGACTGTGCCTATCATAGAGTTCATAATAGAACAGAGATTATATATTTATGTACCTGTAAAGGTGCCACTCATCTACAGTTGAAGGGTCAGATACTCTTTTAATAGGAGAACTAGCTGCTTTCTAATGTGGGTGTGACTTGGGACAGTTGTGGGTGGTCACTGAGAAGCACTGTGTCTGTGGGTACACAACTGGTTTAGCAGGTATAACACCTTATCTCTTCTACAGCTGGTACTGAGTGAGTGCTGGAAGGGGGAAGTGTGTAAGTTCTTCCATCTCTCTTAGTCCTGGGTATCATGACATCCTCTTCAGAAGCCTGAGTGAAACAAAATGGACACAGAAACTGAGGATTTACAGGGGTTGTCAAAAGCTTCTGTGTAACTTTGTTGCCATGAATCATTTGCCACTGGGTTCATGGAGCAGATCTGAAGCATTTTTATACGTTTACTACTATTGGTTTTATTTAGTATCTATAGTTTTTTCCTTGTTTTCCAGCTTGCATCTGTTGTTTTTTGTTTTCTAAACATAACCCTGAGGTTAAGTGAGTGCCAGAGATACCAGTGAGAAGTTACAGCACTAAATAGTACATTTCCCACAATGCTTATTGTTGCAGTAACAAGGTAGCCAGCACATCTCTAAACTGCTGATAAGAAATTGTAAAAAGAAGCTAAAGGTCTACAGTAGCTAAAAACATGGCTTTGTTTTCATGCTAGTTATGGAGAAATACTTCTGCCCCTCCCCAGTAAATGCTTTTCAGTTAATATGTCACAGATTCTGGCACCATATAGCGTCTTCCATCATTCTGTTTTCACTTCTGTTATAAGACTTGTTGTAGAAAATAATTTTGTAGTCCTTTCATTTTTGAAAAAAAATTGACTCTAAAATGTATGCCACTTCGTGGCTAACAAATACTGTGCCTTGACACAAAAGCCATGCAAAGACATGTCACCACTCTCAAAAGGTTAATTGACATTTCAAGCTACTGAATGTCTTCTAAGTAAACATAACCATAACCAAATATGTGTGACATTTTTCTTTCAAGAAAATAGACCGTTTTTAAGCCTTAGGCAGTATGTAATTTATTAATCAAAACTTGTTCTCATACAACTGTGTTTAAAACAGAAAAGAGACATGAATTGTACAGGAAAACAAGTAATTTTAAGGTAAAGCAATATAAAACAAGAGTTATGGCTGCTGTTCAGCTATAAACTCAGGCCGCTGTGCTGCCACGTAGATTGTATTTGTTCTGAGCCCTCTATGATGTTCTGGGATGGATGTGTATTAGAAGTGAAAAAGAAGGCACAAATTTTAATTTATTTATTTTTGATGGTTTGTTCTTCATGCTACAACATTAAGAACATGCTACATAGAGTACACTATTTAACAACTTCAGAAAAGTCTTAGAAGTCAGACTTTCTGGGATTTTTTTTTTGTCTCTAGTGGCATTGTTTTATAATGCAGAAAAAGCTGCTAACCTGTCTAAGGCTTAGTTTCCATACTGCTGTAATGAACTGTTGAAGTAGCTGATAGGAAGTCCTTTCTAAATAGAGGAGCACAGGGCTGGAACTTGAGAGACTGCAGGACTGAGAGCCTGAGCTTGCTTGCTGTCCCTGTGTTTGACCCTAGTGCCCAGGTGGTATAGGTGGTACTGTTTCTGGTTGCCTGCTTTGGGCTGCTCCCACCATAACTCAGGACTTGAGTCCTTTTCTGTTGACTGTTACCAATTTCTTTTACTGAACTAAACTTTTTCTCTTGATAAAAAAACGAGAATAAGGTAGTATCTTCATGTTCCTGAGAGAACCGGAGTTAATTTCTTTACTAAATTTTATTGAAGTTTGTGGAGAGAAAAATGTTTCTAGCTGTATCATTCTGGTATAATTATCTGGAAAATATTGACCAGCACAGGGGCTTAGCAGAGTTGTCCATTAGTGTCATTGACTTGAACATGTACACAGAATCCACTTTGTAGTGTTCTTTACTTTTGTGTGAGAAGGGCAATGCGCTGGTATTTTTACCAACCAAGATGTAATCGAGTTAGAGGAAATCAAAGCATAATTATGATTAAAAATTCATCTGCTTTTATAATTTATAAAACTTTTCTTTAAAGCCTCTAATTCATAGGCTGTGAGCATACTGTTACTAAAGCTATGCCTACCACAAAATGAGCTAGACCAGACTTAACGCATCTTCACCAAGTCTCTTTGTGTTGTCTGCATGCTTTCATCGATTTGATTAAAATGTAAACTTACTTGTTTTTATCACAGATTGAAGCCCTAATCGATTGCAGAGCAGCTGACATACTGCAGGCTGACCTGCTGAAGTTCTTCCTCTGTCCTGTTTCTGTACTTAAAGTCAGTCTGACACTGTCTCTTTCCCTTAACTTTGGTCTTGGCTAAACTCCATAGCCCTCTTGGACTGGCAGTGGTGGTTAATGTCATGATAATTTTCCTTTTGTTTTGCTTAGTCATGTGGCTTTCAGTGTTTGTTACATAGTTATGATGACATAGTTATAGTATTGATGTAGCATACAAAGAAATGTAATATAACGCACATTAATGTGTAAATGTAAATGGCATAGCTGCAATAAATTTTGGATGTTCTGTCTTGAAGCTGTGCCCATGGAGGATGTTTTTGCAACCCTTTGTTATCTTTCATCTAGAGATTACTGTCACTGTAGGATGCAGGGCATGTATTGCTGTTCACAGTACAGGGCCTCTGGCATGGCTTTATTCTGTTAGTGATTTTATCTGAACTGTCGGACTGGTAAGAGATTAACTGAGATGTGCCACATTTCTGCTTTTACCAAGTCAGCCACAATATTTACTAGTGGAGGGGAGACTTTAGATTAAAAAGAACTTGTGTGTACATTATCTTTCCAGATGGTAAGACTTTGTATTTTCACTTCTCTTTATTCAGGAAGGCCAGATAGGTTATTTAGTGAAAGTCTTGTAGTTCTGTTCTTGTGTGCTCCATTTATGTGTGAGGTATACCTCGATGATGTTTGAATATAATTTTTTATTGATGATTAAAAAGCAATTTAAAATGTGTTTTTTTATAACTTTCTATTAAAAATTCTGTTGCTCACATGCTTAGCTGGTTTTTGGCATTTCAGCAGTAGTGATTCAAAAAGCAGAACAGAATTATTTTTGTCATTAACATCTGTATATGGTACAACACACATGAGTAGATTTGTTGATTAAGAAATTACCATTTTTAACTGGTTTACTATTTATTGGTTATTTTTTTCTTTTTCCTAAAAGAAAAATAAATATGAAACTAAATTAAATCTGCAACTTTTCTGATAAACTTCCACAAGGGGAGGAAACTACCTTATTCTGGATCCTTAGTTGTGTTCTATGAATTGGTTCCATCAGATCTGAGGCATAGGAGGGTGCTTTATATCGAGTAGTCATAGGCAGTTTGAATGGTAACTTTGAAAAGAGAGAAGCAAATCTGTCTTGGAGTCCAGGAGAATCTGTGGAATATGCATAGTATACAAGTACTTAACATTTGTAAAGCCTGACACAATGTTCACTGGTACATACCACTGGCAGTATTGCAAATTGACTTCAGTGCTTCTGTGCCATTTGATTGTACTCTAAATTTGTGTTTTATAGCTTGAGACAATTGGATGGCAGCTTAATCTTCAAATGGCAGAGTCCAAGCAAGCAAAGCTGAAGTCTCCTCAAGCTGTGCTAGAGCTGGGAGTGAGCAATGAAGATTCAAAGGTAAGAAGTACCTTGGACAGAGTTGGAATGAGTTGTGTTGATGACTTTATGTTAAAGTTCTGAAGCATCTGTTGGAACTCTTGATTGTTGTTAGTTTCGTGGATGTTTTCAGTTTTACATTTCACGAAGGTTATAGTAAACACTTGAAATTGTGGAGTACTGATATAATAGCATACATATTCAGCAGACTGAGATCCATGTTACCAGCACCTTGGGCTGTAACAGGAGAAATACCATGGAATATGGTTATTTTAGGTCTTTACAATATCTTTGTAGATAATTTATTTTTATCACATAGCATGTGATTGGTACTTCTTGCTTTTAATACCTAGCAGCTTGCAGCCTTCTGCCATGTGTGTAGTTATGTAAGACATTACTCATCACTTGCAACCTTTCTGTGCTAATTATGTATTATATGAATGATTACTTCATATGTGAGGCCACAGAAGGCCAGTATTTGGTGGTTTTAAGGTAGAGTCTTAAGTTCAAGAATTTTAGCAGCTGGAGGTGTTTCAGTGCCAAACTCTTTAATAATTTTTTATTCACAAAGTTGGTTTCTTTTTGTTAGCCAGAGTGTTTCAAATTAGACACGATTTGCTTTTAACCTTATCTTGCTAATGGAAATTGGAGTCTTTTCTTCCGTAGTGTCTGTCAGAATGTTTATCTATGGAAAATTCAGTACAAGAAGTTTGAGGGGAGAAATCAGAACTCAGTTCTGCTTTCTGATTTGTGGTGAAATAAAAAGAGAATAAACAGCTTATGTTTGTGCTTCTCAAAAAGACTTGCAACAGTTGTATTTTTTTCAGCATTTGCAATCTGTATTTTTGAAATGCGCATACAGGAACCAGACAAAGTTTACGCCCAAGCTGCATTGGGCAGCATTGCATACAGATTCAGTTCTTGTGGCAAAACAATTAAAAAAAATAAAAAGGAAAAAATGTCACTTTTATATGACACAGAAAGTTCTTCTGTTTCCTGTACAAGAAGAATTCAGAAAGTGGATTTTTTTTATTGTTTCCTCTCTTTTTTCTCTTTGTGGGTACGTTTAGATTTCAAGATCGGAATTACTTTGCTATAATTACAAGCCTAGAATAGATTTGTGACTGGCATTTAGGTAGAACGGTGCAATAAGAAAACAGTATAGACACTAAAATTTAAAAATCTGATGTGACGATAACTACAGGCTTTTTTCTGAATAGTTATATCCTAGTAAATAAGATTGACTAATATCTATTTATATACTAACAAAAGTGGGAACATAATTTTTCTGTTGTACATTGCATGTTCATGATCTCTTGGTGCACTAAGTATTGTTACCTGAAAATCATCACTACTAGGTACTTTTTTTTTCTCCTCAAAATTATGTGTGTGCCTTTTGCACAGAAATGTGATGTGAATTTAATTTATATGTTCTTAATGGTTGTCTTAATTTGTCACTTTTTTTTTTCATGACTCATGGGTGTAATGAAGTTATCTTAGGAAAGACAAAAAATGCCGTTACCGAGGAGCTTTTGTGGGCTGGCTCATTAGGGGGCAGTAGTGCTCTTTATCACGCTGGTTCTTTGCCTTTTTGAGATAATAAGCAATTCTGAAGTCAGTCGTTGTGGGAAGTGTTAAGTGTTTACATTTCTAATCTGTATATGACAATAGAAGTTTCTCTTGCTCATCTACAAAACTAAAGCCTATTAATAAAAAAGCATACTGAGCACGGTAAATGAAATCAGCCATTATTTTCACTTTTACTAACTAAATTTAATTATACATTAATGTTTACTACAACTCATACCACTTAAAGAGCATTTAAATGGCTCATATTCAGAAGCTGACATTTAAAATTAGTATTTAAATTATCTCTCCAGGAGATGTAATCAGAAAACCTTTGGCTATATGGATATTATTTGTGCTTTGTGAAATAAAAAGAAATCTGCTATATGCTAAATAAATATTTATAGAGTATATTTTGTCAGCTTAGATGAAATGCAGAGTCTCAGAGGTATAAGTCCATCGAAGCTCAGAAATAAGGTGTTCTTTGGTTCTTTTAGGTGATTCAAGCTGCTAGTGACATTTACATTAGCCAGAGAATATGCTGCTTGTGGCTAAGTAATAATTGTGATCAGGTGCCATGATTTTTGAGTTTTGCTGGTTTTTGTCACAGATTTGATGTTTGCTTATCCTCAGACCTTGAATTATGCTGGAATTAGCTTCGTGTGGGGGTGGATCGGGTGGGCTGCCAGACCCTGCCTTACAGCCCAACTTGTCCTGTGATCGAGGCTGCTTTGCAGCTTGCTTGTTTCTGATGTTTTCTATGAGGAAGAGGAAAAAGGAGCTTTCAATAAAAAATCCAATTAACAGTGGTTTCTTACAATGATTCATAATTTGAAATGTTTAATTGCACTTCTAATTCCGAGGGAAGTGAAATGTCTGTGAACTGGGCGCACAAACAAACTGGTATAATAGGAAACATATTTTTAAACTGCAAGGTCCTTTTGCTTCTGTTATGACATTTTGATGAGTTTAGATGACATTTAGAATTGATGTCTGCTGTGTTTAAGGTTTGTTTTTAATAATATAATTTGGTTTCAGATTTTTGGACTGTTGATTTGCAACACAACAATCTGGAGATTTTGCACAAACTATCATTATTTTTATGGTTATAGGGTCAATTAACCAGTAGAGGGAGCAGAAATTAATAATCCTGATAATCTGTGCTGCTAATTATGATTTTGATTTGCAAACAAAGACTGTTCACAAAAAGTGCTGTGTTTATTTAATATCTGTTTTCTTCAGTAATTCCTTTGATAGCTATCTACATAGACAGACATTCTCATATTCCTTCCCACTATTAACAGCAGTAATTCCTTAGGTCATCTAGTCCAGACCTTTTTAAACAACTGTGATAATTTTTTATAACCATAGGAGCCATATAAATAAATAAATAAATTTTAGTAAAGAGGGTAGAAAAGGTCAGAGGGCTTCAGAAATGTCGCATCATTGGTGCTGAATATCTTCACAGCGGAATGTGAGGAGTAGGAGTGTGCTCTCGAGGAGTTGCTGCTGTACCTCATCTTTGGGAGGATCCAGTAAGGCACGTTACTATATGAGATATTTATTATTGTGTATTTTCACATGCGTAGTAACCATTTATGCTTGAAAATCATTAGGATAAATAAATTATTCTTGCCAAGTATTGTCTTTTGATAGTTTTCCAATTTTTTTCTGTAAAGTCATTCTATAGATGTCATTGGATTCACTTATCTAATTGCAGTGGAACAAGCTCCACAGAGAAGTGGTCACAGCACCAAGCCTGTCAGAGCTCATGAAGGTTTGGACAACACTCTCAGGCACATGGTGTTTTTCTTGGGGCTTCTTCGAGCTCAGGATATTCTATGATTCTATGAAAATCAAAATGGGGTGCGATTACATATGTAACTGAGATAGTACACATTCATCATTCTACAGAGTAAATAGAAGTTTGGAAATCTGAAATGATTATCTTTCACTTGTTAAAATAACAGGACATGGTTTTCTTTTTTTTCTCCTAGTTTTTATAGACTTTCTATAAATTTCTGGACTGTGAACAAAATCTAAACCTTTTTGCTCTGTTTACTTCAATAAGTATGCCATTCTGCTTTCTGAGTTTGCCACTGTGGTTACTTTTCTCATCTTTAACATCATAGCAAAGTAGATGAGAAACAAGTCTTTTCTTCTAGCAGAGATAGATCTTAATTCAGGCTGTAGATTCTGTTCAGCCCTGTATGCCATGCAGGCAGGACCTGCACTTGGACTGGTATATAACGAAATACAGTGGTGCTTCCCCTTCCACCTCGGTTTAGCCCTTTTTTTCTCTTTGAAAAGAATTTGTGTTTGTTGAGTGGGATAACAGTGAGAGTTGGTGGATGCTAGTGATATGATCCCACTTCTGGGAGGTAGGAGGTGGCAGAAATGAGCATGTACTTCTTTCATTTGCCTTCTCAGTCCTCAGCTTTTGGGATAATGCATTTAGTTGCCTTGGGAGTAATTTGTATCTGTAGGGCCTTGGAAAAAAAAGTACACTTAGTAATGATGCTGAAAGAACTGTGATGAAGTCCAAGCAACTGTGAATTATGTCTCACGTTCCTCAGCTACCTCTTAACCACTTTCTTTTCTGATGAGGACATCGCCCTTTTCTTTCTCAGAACACAAACAAGCTTGGTTGTACACCCATTAACTGAGTTTAGTTTTCTCATCAAGCTTATTTCTAAGTCTCTAGCAATTGCAAAAGAAAAGTAGGACAGGCCTTAGATGAATGCAAAATGTTTAAGGATGAGATGGAGAGAATAGGGTTTTTTCATTCCTATTTGGAGGACTTAATAGGAGGCCTGGATAGCCTCAGACATCAGAGACCTGACTCAAGGTTTTTCTGTACTTCTGAATAGGCAAGGTTCCTGCTTTTGACAAGGCACATCATGAAATTAGTTTTGTTGTGAGAATTAAAATCTTATAAATACTGCTGCTAAGAAAGCAGAAACTTCCCTGAGAGCAGGTTTCAGAATATTGAGAAAGCTCATCATATTTGTAGGAGCTGTATTAAGAATGTATAATCTTGAATGTGTGGAACAACTCAGAAAAATGAGTCTGAAATTTATAACTTGCTTACAGCAGTCACATTGCTACAGAAAGATGACAGAAATTTAATTGCTCTGCCATGAGAGCCAGAAATTCTGGACTTACAGTGCACAGCAATTCTTGCATTAGACTGTTTGGTTTTGATCTATCATAGCTATTACCTCTGATTAAATCCATTTAATTAGAGGAAAAATGCAGTCCAGAATTTTTAAGATGCTGAGAGGACTTTTTTTGTTCTCTTACCAACGTAGAAAGGGGACCGCAGAGTAACCCATGTTCTGTAAGCTGTGAGTAGTTTGACATTTTACTTAGGAACCATTTACCAGATGGTGTGTCTCCAGGAGTATGCACTCACCTCTGGCAATTCTACTGCAGGGTATACTTAATTATCTGACTCCATTTGTGATTTTACATTATTTAATTATCTGCTTATACTGAGGATCTTTTTGCAGTGTACTTACATTTCACCTGGCTATATGCACAGTTTATGAATACAGTCTATATCACATAAATTTACAAACCCTGTAACTGGTTACAGCCTCTGCATATGCTCTGTTCCTACAGAAACATTCTTAGGACTTTGTGTTTTTGTGTCATGGAACTAAAGAAGAAAATGGTCCTAGTTGACTGTGTTCAGTTGATTGCAGCCTTGGGCTACCTTAGCTTACAATTAGTAATGAAAGTCTTGTATGGGAGTAAATGAATTGTCTCTAATGTGTAACTGTACTATTGTCAGTCCAAATAAACAGCAGAACAGAAGCTGAAATACTTAACTTTCAAGTTTAAACTTGGTGACCCATTTCACTGCTAGGCAGAGTTAAACTTTAAAGCCTTAAGGGAATTTGGAAAACAGAAAGATCTGGTGAGTTTTTCTCATTTAATGCAGTTGTTCATGCCATATTTTTTCTTAGAAAATTTGTTTCCTGTTCACCTGAAGCTGGTTTTATAGGCTTGGTCCTTCAGTCTTTTCAGAGAAAGAAAACACATTCATGGGATTCATTGCAAATTCTCATAACTGTGCAGCTATAATTGTACAGTGCCATGAGTACTCTTGTGAGTATGAAGTTTAACAAGGGTGAGATTCAACTTCAAAATGAGCACCTGACAGTATTTTACTTTCAGACTTCCTTCGTAAAGCTTTCAAGAGTAGGGCTAGCCACAGAAACCAAAAACGAACTTTTTGAAACATTTGCACACAGTGTCTTTTTTGTAATACTAACAAGTGAGAACATTGCATATGAAGCTGCTTAATTTGGGTTAAAAAATTACAGAATCTATTTAATGTGCAGCCCAAAACAGAGAAACTGATTCGAGTCAGAGAAATACATCTTGCCAGAGTCA
The DNA here is from genome assembly GCF_001604755.1 of Lepidothrix coronata. Taxonomy (NCBI): domain Eukaryota; kingdom Metazoa; phylum Chordata; class Aves; order Passeriformes; family Pipridae; genus Lepidothrix; species Lepidothrix coronata. The sequence goes on from NW_016690198.1 coordinate 3,661,379, forward strand.
GGTCCCACAGCTTATTTTGGGACCATTTCAGGGCTGTGCATGCTGCACCCAGTCACATTTCCTTCCCTCTCCATTTTCTTTATCTACAACGTGTCGTGTGTCTTGTGGAAAGACGTGTGCATACCTTTTCTTTCTAACAATGTCAACACTTGTATCAGAAGAGGCTGTTTTAGGGGTGAAAGGGTTGCAAGGAGCAGCTGCCAGACCAATTCACATACCTTGCTTTTGGTTCATGTACCTTTAGAAAACATTATGGTGAGAAGAATCGTATCTAATTACTCTGTTGGTTCATAACTTGCCAGCAATTCTGTATTGCTTAGACTATTACAAACTAATTAGATGTTTAATGTGACAAGCATGTCACCAGGTGTGCTCATGGTGCAGGAGCCCACACTTTTTCATTTGCATTCAGTTCACATTTGTGTTCACCATTATGATTCTCCCCATGTCTCTACTTTTCCTTTGTCAGTTCTTTAAATTCATTATTTTGTGAGTTTTGGTACAAAATGGTACTGACAAGGAAAAGTAATCTTCTTGTGGTTAGGAGTTTCCAACCAGGCATCTTTGTGGATTAATAGCATGGTTTTGAATTAAAAGCAATGGGATTGTCCACATTACAGAATTACTGGACTTGTTTTCCTGGTACTTTTGCTATTTTTTTGTCAGTTTACAAGTAATGTAATTGCCAGATCTGACTTACTGGAGAAGTAGAATGTGTATTCTTGAAAGAGTGGAAAGTTAGCATCTCCCACATCACTAACATCTGTCCTGCTTGAGGCAATAAATACACAGTACATGCTGTCAAACAACATCAGCATTGAGCATTTGACATTGTACAGGTGTCTAACAATGCTGTGACATCCTTTCTAGTCCCTCCTCAGGTGGAAGAAGGTAGGTCATCACCTCAATTATATGCAGAGGAGGCAATTTTCACTCATCCTGTTTCCTGTTGTTTACAAATGACAGGAGTCTGGTATCTGGAACTGTGTGACATCTCAATTTGTGCCACTTGGTTTTGTCTGAGTATTTAGCAAACTTTAAAAGCTGCTATGACAAGTGACCTTTTTCACTGGTTAAAATACATGAAATATGACCTCTTTCACAGGAAAACCACAACCCACAGCATGGCCTCTGAGCAAATCTTGTTCAGTATGATGGTATAAAATCACTACTAGTGAAATAACAAATTCATATTTCTAGGAATGTGTGCTCACTGGCAAGGCAGTAATAGAAAGAAATTTCAAGGGGAAAAGGAAAAAAACCTTTTTTCCTTATCAAGACAGATTCTGTTACTAAAAATACATTTTGAAGCTTTGGAATAATGAAAGGGCAATACAAAACCCAGAAAAGAGCCAAAGCTAATGAAAATGCTTGTCTCTCTTTTTCAGTAATGCCTGATTTGAGTTTTGGATTTCTTCTGGTGCATACAGTTAGGCAGCAGAGTTTTAAGAATGCTAAAAATGCTAGATTATTTCTCTGTCCTCCTTTGGAATGTCAACAGAAACAAGGAACTGGGAGATGCTTATGCCCGGGAATAAGTTATGTTATGAGACTGGGAATTCTACAGCAAAACAAGTTGCCAAGGGCCAGATTTATAGGCTCTGGTTGGTGTATATTTCTTTGATTAGGTACTTCAGTACCAACTCCTTCATGAGTTGGAGAAACGTATTGTAAGGTTGGAAAAGACCTTCAAGATCATTGAGTCCAACTTTTAACACTGCTGTGTTCAGCACTGAACCATATCCCTAAGTGCCACATCCACATGGCTGTTTGAATGCCTCCAGGGATGACGATTCCACCACTTCCCTGGGCAGCCTATTCCAGTGCTTGAGCACCCTTTCAGTAAAGAAATTTTGTCTGATATCTAATCTAAACCACAGTGTCAGCATAAGAGAGCCGCAGGCTTAAGATTTCTGGAGAAGGAATGACCTGTATGAGGCTGCCCACTCATGACTTAAGTGTGCTGTCATACTTGGTAGTCCTGGAGGGTTTGCAGCCTGGACCTGAGTATAGGATTCAGTAACTGTACAGAGGAGTTCAAATTCATGTTGTCTTTAATCCTCTATTCAGAATCCTAAATAAAGGAATTTCAACATCTAACCATACACACTTGAAAACAAATACATCTCTTTGTTCAAGAAGTGCATGAATATTACAAACACTGCCTGAAAATACCTGAAGTCATTACTAGAAAGGAAGTGCCTTTTAGTAGGAAATCTTAAGAATGCTCATGAGGAGAAAGTTCATTTGAAGGTGCAGTTTAGAGGCAGGAAGAAAGTTATCTGTAGATTCAGGCAAATCCTTGTTACAGCAGAGAAACAGAATTCCTGAGCTGGCTTTTTTCTTGTTGTCATTTCAAGATCACTGCCTCTTCATGTTCCCATTTCTTCTTCCTTTCTTTCATGTCATCTTCATAGGAACAGGTGCATTGTACTTCTATCAGACGAATGCAATATCTTTGAAATTCCTCAAAAATCAGAGTTACCACTGAAGTGGGACAGAATTCCTAAGGATACTGCTATGTGTAAGAAGTTCTAATGCAAGCTTTCAAGTGCTGCTTCTATAACTAGCAACTTCTTTTTTTTTATTGTTTGTTTCTGTTTATTTTCTTTTTGAATAATAGTTGATTAAGTAATAGATCACTACAATACTTTATTTGGTGGGTTTCCTTTATTGTTCAGGCCTTAAAGCCCTTCTTGTGCTGTAGGGTATCTTCTGTTCCCAAGGAATGTGAAGCACAGTGTTTAGGCAGTTTTTGGACAGTTTCAGAGTTCCTGGGTGGCAGTATATTCCTATCTATACTTTTGAATGCTAAAATATAACAAGTTCTTGAGTGAGCATTTTAGTTTTCTCTTTCAGAATTCGTATCACATTTAGTGAAAATGAAAGTCCTTCAGGTGAGGACCAAAACAGGCTGTAGATATCGATGTGATGAAGAATAACCAGTTTCAGGTATTGAAATTGGAATTATTTGATTTCTTACCAAATGCAGATGTGTTGGAGACAACATACCAGAGGAAATGTTTTAGTGGTAAACCTTTTCAGGAGAACTACTTTGCTGCAGCAGCAAGGAGCTGGTCAGTTGGAATGCATTAATTTGCCAAGGGTACTGTAGCCAGGCAGACTCAGGTAAGCTGGCACAGAGATGTTCGAAAATGGTGTAAGACAGAGCAGAAATGCATGAAACAGATATGGGGAAGTAGAGGCAGTAAGGGCAATGAACAACACAGAGAAGCGAGGAATTGTTGTTTATTGAGAGCTGCCTGAAGTTGAGTTGAACCTGTAAAAGTTTTTTTGGGTAAAAATGAGGCTGATTATCATGCAGGGAAATGATGCACTGTAAGAAGGGTTATGTCACATGATGCAGTGCTTTGTTCTCAACCTGGTATCTGAAAAGTCATTCTGAAAAGCTCTTGAAAATTTAAGTGTATCATAATTTGAATTCATTTTTTTAGTAGAGTTGCTTTAAAATTCATATTACTGTTTCAAACTGCAATTGTATGCTTCTGTGGCCTTGAGAGAGTCACAAAGCACTTGGAGCCATCCTTGACTTTGACATTGAGGCCTGCGGTGTTTATCTAGGACAGAGTATACCTGCTGTGTCTACTGCTTTCTGAAAAGCAGAACCTGACATTTTATTTAGGTTTATGAGGGTGTGCCTTCCAAGGGTGATCCACAGACCAATAGCAGATCTTGCAAAGATGTGTGGGAACAGTAAGGCAGAGGAAGGATATAACAACAAAAAACTTCAAAATCCAAAAAAAATTACACCCAGAAGGCATCTAGTACATCTTTTCTTTATAGACAGACAGATGAAACATATTTTTCAGCACAGAGCGTGTGAGGTGCAGTGCTGTAAGTTAAGCACCACGCTGAGGCATTAGGTTGTGGGTATTTGTTCGAAACCCCTTTCTTCCCTTCTTGGCAATAAACCAGTTTGTTTTCAAAACATTCCAATCCAACATAAGCCAGCTTTGAATTTGTTTGAAGTAACTTGAATGTTTTTGTTAATGTGAGTATTTTTAAAATGCTCAAAACTTGTAAACTTGAGAGACTACTGGCTTTTTATGCCGATGTGGTTTCAGACATTGGAAAAAAATTGGTATTCTGTTCTTCCCACTGTTTTATGAAGCACTTCAGTAATGTGCTTTCAGTATTAGCCTATTTCTTTTTTCTATCTTTTTTTTTTTTAACTAAAAAGTGAAATAAAAATTCTGGACCAAACATGAGTCAGCCTATAAAACTTCAAAAAGAGCTTTGCAGCTCAACCCCCAAATCCTATTATTTTAATATGTGTCTTTTTATGAAGATAAGCGCTTCCCATTTTCAGAGTTATATGGAATTGGCATGTGTTTAATTTTGTCACAAGAAAGTTGCAGGGGTAGGGAGAGTGTGAATGCTATGAAGACTGCAGGTTATCATTGCTGCTGGAAACAACATCCAGTACTGTGCTGTGCTACGTACAGGTCTGGAACAGGTGCAAAAGTAATCTGCAATTATGTATGTACAACATGTGTTAATATCTTCATATTACCTCAGAGCTTGAAAAATTAAATTATTCTTTGGCTTTGTGGAAATAAAGTTCTTTTAAAAACTTATCTAGTTACATGGAATCACTTTCCTTATTTGCATCTAATTCTGAAACTTACAGTAAAACACTCTTTTCAGGGGTGACTTTTTAATTTTTTTTCTTTTCTCTTAAAGAATACTAGCATCTTTACTAAGTGCAAAAGAGTTTGCAATATGTTGAGAAGAAAGGCTTTGGGGCTAGAAAAGTGCCTTGTAGTTTGTCCCACAAAATCCCTTTCAAGTTTAATTGACTTAAATTGTGTAAAAATTACCATTTCATTTTTGCTGATTGTTTCTCTTAGAAGTCCTGGATTTTTGCCCAAAAACTAATTGATTATGAGCATTCTGATTTAAGGTCAGGCTCTGCTATCATTAAACATGAAGCAGGTAACACTCTTGGGCACTCTGGAGTGTGTAGTCCGGGTGCTGAAGTAATGGACCTTGGAGAAGGAGAGAGCTTGGCTGGGCTTCCTTCCTGCCTTGAATCAGGGAATCAGCTGTGTTCTCTCCACTTTCTGAAGGTGGCATATAAAATGATGTAGGAGATGGTAACTGATCTTCCCACAGGTAGATGAATGCTCTACAGAAAATAAAAACCCCCCAGCATTTCCAGAGAGTATGAAATAGAACACACTCATTTACTAGCAAAAAGATGGATGAGGTGACCAAAAGGATTTTCGTCATAATTTTTTTTGGTTGCTATAAAAATATCTTAATAAAATGTAACATATATATAAATAGTAAGGGACTGCAGATGTGCAGCAAAATGGCAGTGAAAGCGACAGTAAAATCTGCTTTGCTTTCAATTCCCCTGCTCTGTCTATAGTCTACATGCAGCCTGGAAACAAGTTTGAAATGGGGCCGGAAATCCTTGACCAAGGAGGAGAAGATTACCACTGAAACCAGCATCAAGCAGAATAGCCCAGCATGGGATTCAGTGTCCTTGGCAATTCTTGTTAGAATGTTGGAGATGTTTTTAAACCTTAACATTGCTTAACTTAAGTGGGATTTTTTTGCACGTGAAAGTAGATACCTTTGTCAACAGTTGTCAGGTATACTTCAAGGCAAGCACAAAGCAGTAGAACAAACTGTGACTGTAGATAGGAACCGTGGAAATAAAAACAAAGCCAAACCCTGTTCTCCTGCTGGCAGTTGAGAAGTGTGTTGATTCCCCCTCTAAATACATTGAAACCCCAAGTGTGTGTTTTCTTATGTAGAAGGTGAAGGAGAGGCTTGTGAATGAAGTTTACCAGCCTCAGAGTTGTGCCCCTATGTTTGTGACACTGAGCTGCAAAATGGAGCCCTGAAATGAATTAGAAAATGAAAGAAAACCAATGTTCTGGAGGTTTCTGCACATCATGAGTCCTCATGCTTCCGGTGGGATCTACAAAATAATTGTACTGGTGCAGAAGGAAATGGACTGTGATTTGTAGGTGATTGTGAGTTGTTAACATGGGTAAAGGTGTGACATAGCAACGAAAATGTGACTTTAAGCCATGCCCTGTTTTTAACTGTTAACACTTCTTTTTCATGGTTGCTGGAATCATGCTTTCAAAAATAGTAGTCCCAGATTTTAGCAGACATCTTAAGACTAGCATTCTGCTTTACAGATGTAGATAAAAGTGAGACTGTTCAATCTGTCATCATCATTATGGCTAGGCTTTGCAAACGAAAATTTGGGAAGGGCACTACCCAACGTTTGTTACAAGCGTGTTGGTGGCTAAAAAGGCCAATACGAGACAGACACGTCCAGTTGCAAAAGGCAGAGCAGAAAGACTCCTTAGGTGGTATATTCTGCAAGGCACGATTCCTTCTGTGTTGTCTTTTCTCCTCAAGGGTGATCCTGCGTGCGTTCTCAAAGGCATCAGCAGCGTTATAGATGGTGTGTCTCCAGGCCTCCCGATTGGAGGCCAGAGTAGACCAGTTATGTTGATCAATATGGCCAAGGCTGAGATGTTGTTTCAGGGAGTCCTTGTATCTTCTCTTCAGGGCTCCTCTCTTTCATATGTTTGTGCCTTTGGTATTACTACTAATCGTGCTTGTAACAAACATGGATAGAGCCTTCCTAAATCTTCGTTCGCGAAGCCCAGCCATGATTACTACTAATACAAAGATCAGGATGATTTTTGGTAAACTTGTAAAACTTAATGTTTTCAGAGGTGGGAAAGAGAAATCACTTGCATGGAATTTATTAAGGTTGCTACATTTGCATCTCTTTTTAATGAAATCAGTGAGATGGAGAGACAAGTAAATATTTTAAAAATTCCTACAAATTTAAAAAGCATTTTATGGTGTGGGGTTTTTTTGTTTTTTTTTGTAATCATGTTTTTACTTGTTTGTCTGAAGTGCTATTTGATTCGATTATTTTTCAGTTATAAGTAGTGTCATTTATATGCTCAACCTTAAAATTACATAATTTTTACCCGAAGCAATTCACAATGAAAGAGGAGGGGCAGAAGAGTGGGAATTATGGAAATGTCAACATGGAACACGTTTAGAGTAGATACTGGGCACATTAGTAATAGATAAGATAAATTACCAAAATAGTTTTGGTTAAGGGATCAAGACTGACATGAAATGTATGGAATTAATTGAGGCAGGAAATGAATGGCTGAGGATCAAAACCCTCTTTGAGCTGCAGGAGTTAGCCTACCACTTTGTTTTCTCAACTAATAATTGATGTGTAGCTAGCTAAGGAAATCGCAGAAGTAAAGGATGTTGCTTGTAGTGTGTGCAGGGATAAAAATAGTAAATAAAAAATTATAAAAGCGTTAAAGAAAAGATAAAGAGGGTTACAGTGACTGGGGCATTTAATCTGCTCTGTTTTGTTTGAACACGAAAAGTGAGCAAGAGTGACTGGTTTCCAGAGAAGGTCAAAGATGAGAACATCCTTTTAGAGGAGGAAAGCAATGGGAACATTAAAAAGATGAATCAAAGAGTCTCTGTCCTAGTCAGAATTGAACTTAGCTTTTGTGAAAGGTTCCTAATTTGTTTTGACTCTTTCTAAAAACCCTGCTGTACTAGTCAGTTTGTCACATTTTCTGTTTTGAGTATTATGTTAAGATGTCCAACTGAATTTCCATTAGAAATGCTGCTTAATGGGATATGTACAAAAAACCTGTAGCATTGCAGATGAATTCTTCAGTGAAATTGGTTCTCATTAAAAATCACTCAGTCTCTACTAGATGATGGAAAATAACAAGTAGCTCATAACCTGGTAGAGGTGGGACCTATGTCAAACATTAATCAGTGTTACTACAGTTAATATAGTCCAGCATTATATTAATTATGTGAAACATGCACAATAAGGGGCTGTTTCGACAAGAATGAAGGCACCAAAATGAGGTAAAAGCAATTTACAGGATTAAGGACTGAAGGCAATAGTTATTCTGTGCCTGGAGTGCAAATTTTGAGGTATTCCATATTTAATGTTGTATAAAAATAGCATTTGGGTATATATTTGTGGTTGCAGTTACTGTGGGCAGAGCTCGTAGTTAAGGAAACAAACAGTCTGAGACCTGTATTCTGATCTCTTGCCACTCTTTATGATTATTGTCTTAGTTTATTTTTACTGGAGTAATACTATAACAAATGTGGGTAGAGCCCTTCCCCAAATCTTCGTTTGCGAAGCCCAGCCATGATGATGATGGTGATGGAATATTAATGATTCAAGCTTGTTTAGTACCAATAAGCAGAGTAGCATTTCAGGGAAACTTTTTTCTATTTCTATTTCTTCTATGACTGACATCAAATTTTCAATATTATTTCTATTTGTAAATTGTTAAAAGCTTTACAACAATGACAGCAGCAAAACTTGAATTCTTTAATCTGAAATAGACTAATGCTCACAGAGGTAAAATATTAGCAAAAGGCCATGCTGTGCCTTTGTGGTAGGTTCAGGAATAGATCCCGAACACTATCTACTGGGAAGCAGGATGTCTTAATTCTGGTTCTTGTGAATAGAGGGGAACAAGGATATTTTGATATGCATGTTGTGACAGTTAATGCACTCTCAACTATTCTTACACTGTCAGATACTCTGAAGTAATAAGTATGTCTGAGATACAGCTGCTCAAAATAAGAAATCTACACATTCTTTTATTGTCCTTAATTTTGTGCTGTAACCATTGTGCAGGTCTGGACTGTATTATTTCACCTTCCTCCTTTGTGTTTTACTTCTGTCAATGCAAATATGGCATGAGGAGCAGACTGGTGGCTGACTAGGTTTTGACAATGATGGTGTTTATGGCATAGTTAGAGACAGTGTAAATGAAACTTTAGATTTGCATCTCAGTGGGGCTATATTTTGTAAAATAAAGTTTTAAAGAAGTAGAGAATCTGAAGAAGAGAGGGAAAAAGTGGATAGAGAATGGAGCTGAGCTAGTCCTAAAATCACTGGGACGTGTTTTCTTGCTTTCTCTAAGAACTGCTTTCACAGTAGCCATTTGTGCCCACACCAGTGCAGGAGCCGTTTTAGAGCTTCTGGTGGCCTGGGAGTTTTGGTGCCTTCTGATAGAAATGAAAACTGGGCATAATTTTTAGACTAGATTTAACTAAATACATAGTCCTGTCTTTCAGGTCTTTGGATCACAGACATATTCATAATTATTTGAGTAATTTATTATAGACACTCTCATCATGATATGTTCTGTATTATTCTAGTAATTCTTTTAACATCATAATCTGATAGATAGCTTGCTTGTTGGAGGCAAAAAGCTTGTGTATGTTATTTAGTTTTTCTTGATTAAATTTTTTTATGAGCAAGGGACTAATTAATTCCTTGTGCTTTATCAACCAAACTGGTCTGGTTTATTAAATCATGTCGATGATACCTATGACCTTGGAGAAGCCATAAAAATTTCAAATGACCTCTCCTGTTCTCCCATGTCACTTTAAAGGACGGTCCTAATAGACTAAATGGTAGCAAGCAGAAAGAAATATGATACATGGAAAATTAATACTTTTTTCTCTTTCTTGTTTGTATGTTAAGTTTGGAAGACTTAATTTGTATTTTGAAAAGCCAGGTTTTGTAATTCAAATGACCTTAGTAATCTGAATTCTGTGTTTGGAAGATTGGTTTTAATAGTTGACATTTATATTCATTTCTGGACCACATTTGGGCCCTTTTGCAGAAATCAGAGAGAACCAAGGCTTCCCAGTGGAACAGTTACGACAACTGTGGTGCAAAATCTAAATATGTTTGTGGAGGTGTTGTAATAGCTATCTGTTAAGGAATACTGTTTTACTTTGTCCTGAAAGATACTTTTTAATTGCTGTTTAGAAGGAGTAAGGCCTTGTTTCATAACTGTGAATATTTGGAAATAAGACATTGTGATTTAGAGAAACTGTGAATAAAATGGCAGACAGTTAGTTAAATTCTGGTGAATTTAGCAGGTTTTCTTGGCCTAAAGGACTTTTTAAAATACAGTTTGGTTATCAATGAGTCATAAAACATGGCTGGAACTTACAGTAGAATTGTTGTGCACTACGGGCACACCAAATATAACTTTACTTACCTCCAAAATCACAGGAGTAGTCCATTGAGCAGGATAATTGTGTGCAGCACTGGCTCAAAAGAAAACAGTTGTTTCTTATTTATCCTCTTGCTGTGGCCTCTTTTTTTTTCAGTCGCAATTAGAGAATGTGTTAAAATTCAAGTGAAGTGCATTACTGTAGGGCACATGTGGAGACTTTCTTTCCTTAATCAAATACTACAGCCTAACAACAGAAGGCTGCATGAAAGATTGTATCGTGACACTGTTTCAGACTTACCAGACTCCTCACCTTGATGTTTGAGTTTGTTTGGGTTTGTTTTTTTTTGTAATGGTGGTAATATAAAAGATTAAGGAACATTTTCACCTAGAACTGTGTGTTTCTGACGAACTCCCATGTTCCCATAGCAATTTTAGTAACCACATGCTGTTTAACTGGAAGAGTGACTTGAGGATATTGCCTGATTTCTTTCTACCTCCCATGGTAAACCTTCTGTTTGTTTTGTGAATTTAGTAGTCAGAGGTGCATGGATAAAACTTGCCATCTTCTACTTAATGACACTTCACAGCCAGTAAGATTGCCAAAGTGCTATACAACTTTCCTTTTTACTTCATTAAGCAACAGAGAGGAACAGATCACAACAGTTATTTTCTAGCCTAATGCCTCATATTGACTGAAACATTTAAGTCTTAAAAATAGAGAAGTACCATAAAATAAAAGGCTTGAATGGGGGATGGACATCTTCAGAACTCCAAATAGGTCTGAAGGGAAGAAAAAATGCAAAGACCTGAGTGAAGAAAATGGAGCTTTTTCAAATGAACGAAGCATGAGTTGGAGATGGGGGAGAAAAGGTTAACCTATGCTTATCATAGTACATTATATTAGAAATAAAATTTAAGGTTTTTTTTTTTCCAGCAAAACCACACTGAAGGAACAAAATGGATCTAAGTGTTTCTGCTTTCTCTAGTGGCAACACTTCAACTGCAGTGACACTTAAAATAATCTATGTGCTATTTGGCAGAGAACATGACTGTCTCTAAAGTTCTTTAATAGCTGTCTGACTGACCTGCATCTTTGATGCTTAAGGGTAGGGCAGCAGTAGTCTGACACTCCTCCTCACATACCAGAATGACCTGCAATATAAATTGTTTCCTTGTGGTTATGGAGTTTGTGATTTCCCCTGTGTTTTTTTGTTTTCAAGAGTTGTAAATACAAAAAAGAAAACATATTTCCTCCTTTCTCCCTGCCTTCTCTACAACAACAAAAAAATTGGAAAAAAAAAGCCCCGTTCATCTATAATAGTGGTTTGGCACATGGTATTTTGTTTTTTAAAAGGCAAATAGACTCAGTGTTTGTGTTACCCTAGCTTCAGGGTTTTTTTTCTGCAAGGAGCAGATCAAACAAAATTTTCAAGATGAGGAGGTGAAGGATGGACAGTGAAAGAGAAAATGTAGAAACGATTGTATCCGTGGAAAACACTTCTGTGGCCTTGAGAGAAGCCTGCAAGTCAGTAAGAATAAAATTTGATCTCCACAATGTGTGGTAGCAAATCTTTAGTACATATAGGGGTTTGACAAGTATGGTTTTTTCTGTTATGGGTGGGCATAGACCACAGTTAATGGCTAAAGACTGTGGTGTTGGTGGTGTTAACTGAGCCTGTGTCTTAATGAAACTTATTTTGCTTGTGAATTCAGATTTCACTGGAAATTCAGCAACTGGAGAACACATTTGGAGAAAGAAATTGCCACTTCAGTAGGTTTCCAGTGGGACAAACGATGGACAGGGCTTGGGGAGGGTATGGGAGATCACGTGTTATTGTTTTTACTGTTTTTACATTGCATTGAGGATAGATACGTTGTTAGAGCAGAGGATAAATATGTAATGACCTTTTTTTTCCCTTGTCCTATAAGGAGAGTAAGTTCTGTAGCTTTGTGCTTAGACTTTTTCATTGGTAGAAGACACGTGTTACTTACTTAGTATGAAACCTCCAGCCAGCTGCATTCAGAGTAAAATGAGTAGAATCCAGAGATATATAATACTGCCTGAAAATACTCTATAACATGCTGCTGTGGGGTAGAACACATTGAACTAATCTTGCAGTTGAAAATTAGAGTCTACAATTCTGGTTATTTCTGTCCTTTAGGCAAAGTGAGACAAAGACAATATAGGAGAACTGACTCTTACAGAAAGTAATTTGAATTGTTGTCCTGAATTTTCACTATTTCTTTATTTGTGTTTATGTTATTTTAACCTGCTTATCAGTATAAATTTTGGTGATGATTTCTAAAGTGATGTCTAGGCTGTCACATTCTGTTACGACCTTTTGATAAAATGATGTTAGCTTTGAAAATTTGACATTTTCTTGTCTGAGATTCACTCTCTTGTTCTGGCTTCATAAATCTTGCTCTGCCATTTCAACTTATTTTTCCAACGCAAATCTGAAATATTGAAAATACTGAAATATTTGAATTGAAAATGTTGAAATTGGGCTTTGTATAGCAAGCTGAACCATGACTTGATCCCTAGTTTTCCCTTGAATTAGTCTAGAAGGAAACCACTGGGAATTCTCTTCTGCTGTATTTTAGGATTTTCCCTGCATGGTTTCCTGTAAAGATCCGCAGAGGTCACTTCAGTGGGCAATTGGTTAATGTAATTAGTTGAGCAGGCATGAATTTGCTTTCTCCATTTGAACTAATGAAACTGCAAAGAGGCTGATTGTATTGTCCTGCTGCAGCAAGAAAATACAGGAGATTTTTTTCTTGTGATCTTGAAGAAAATGTTATGTAAGTGCAAAAAGTCATTACTGTTACCTTAATGAAGGCATTACAGAAGCTGACCCCTTGTTAGAATGATAGTCCATAAAACCTGAATGTCTGTAATGTGTGCTGACTGACCCAGTGATTATTTGGAGTACACATGCAGCCTCCCAGTGCTGCAGTAGATAGCATGGAAGAGGACAAAAACAAAGAAGTGGGTGAAGTAGAACAGGACAAAGTGTAGGGCAAAAGAGAGAAAGATTTTTGAACAGAAGATGACTCACAAGGTTTCTCCTGTTAGAAGTCTGGATGCTATTTGTGTAGTGTGTGACTTAGTCCACTGCCAAATACTCAGTCAAGTTTCTTAAGAAAACTGAAAGACATCAAACCAGAACCAAACCTACCACTGAAGTTCTAGATTATTTTTATTTTCTCACTTCAGGAGGTTGAAAAAAAAAATCAGCTACTTGCACTTCTACACCACAAAAGGAATCTATATAAACAAATATGCAGGGAGCCAATAATAAGGGTTGGCAGTGCAGTCTGTTAATTGACTTGAGATATCAGACTGAAAATGTTAAGCTTTTTAAATAGAACTTTTATTATCCCATTAACTTGTTTCTTAATTAGACTCTAAATCAGGACTTGTTTTAATTACCACTGGAGGTTTAAAATATATATATATATATATATATATATATAAGCTGACACCTTATTAGCGTTACTGTGGCAGTCTGCAGGTCTGGTAGCACCAAGGCTAAGTTGTAGAACTCCATTCATTATTGAAGACAAACTTTTTAGGTCATAGGACATTATAAATACTCTACCACTTTCCTTTGCCATAAAGTTCAAGTGTATCCATTGTGCATGTTTTGGAGGTATCTTGGCTTTGATTAACTCAACCTGTAGGTGGAAAGAACTGTAAGGTAAGAGAAACAAGTATACAAGTGGTTCCTCACAGTTGCCAAATTGTTCTCTAAGTACTAAAACTTGTTTTTGTATAAACTCACAGAATTAAATAATTATGAACAAAGCTTAAAAATGAAGGCATGTTCAGCTATGATTGACTTAGTCTTTCTTATGAATTTGTTATGCTGAGCTTGAAGTACTTCGTGTTTTTACAAGATAAGTGGTTGGGTTTTTTTCACAGTTGCTGGAATATTGTACCATTGAAGTACCTTTTTTAAAAAGAAACAGCCCTCCGAAGGGTAAATGAACATTGAGGTCTAAGGTCTAAGGCGTTAAGTGCTTATAGTGCTGCTTTGGTGTTTTAACATGAATTTTTCAATTTACCTTTTCTCCCAGGTTTCATGTGAGAATCTTAGGTTTCATTTCTTCTGAAGAGGGGTGATCTCTTTTTGAACTGAAACTTAAGTGCATTTTCTTGTGGTCTAAAAGGACAGTCTCGCCAGGATTGCCAGATATAAATAGGAGAAACTGTGTACTTTTTTGCAGTGTTTCTTTTGAATGTCAATATCCACATTACTATAACTGGATTACTCATAAGGAGTAATCCTTTGTTGGAAAATAGAGAATCCTTTCTTTTATGAAGAGCTTTTAAAAAAAATTGCAACTTTCAGATCAGAGATTTGGCATGTTATCTCTGGTTTTCTTCAAGAAAGAAAGAAAGAAAGAATGTGTTTATAACATATGTTAATACATGTTCAATCAACTGAGCTTTTTAATGTCTGGAGGTTGAATAAAATACTTACTGAAACATAGCTGGACAGCTACTCAAACGTTCTTTTGTGCAGGTCCAGCACAGGTTAATATAACTATCTTTATTTTTTTATTTACAATTTGAAGTGATGATATTTTAAAGTGCAGTTAATCTACACATAAAAATCTGTTCTTGTGGAATAATGTGGTCTTTTTTTTAAAAGAAACTTTTACAGTAATGGTCAAGACAGTATTGAAAAAATAGTTCCTGGCCCCCTTCCTTAAAAAATAAACTAATCACTCAGTATTGGCATTTTTTAAGAAGTGAAAACAAACAAAAGCTTAAAAAATGCAAATGTTCATGTCAAAGTAGGAATTCATGGTGCATCTAGCCTTCATAATCCAGCAAACATCCATGGTCTGGTTTCTTAGGCTTAATGTTGTTAATGTAAAGCTAGTTTAGGTGTGAGGGACTTCTTACTTATTGTGAGTTTGAACTGTACATGGGAAATACTGAACAATACATAGAGAAAACTACATGTTATTAGTAAAACCATTTACTTTAGTGTGTCTAATTATTTGCAGATACAGAGGGCAATTTTAGTCTGGAGAACTGGTATTTACGCTTCACCTTTGTGCAGCAGAGAACAGTCTGCTGTTTCAGTAATGCCTGTTTCAGACAGACATTTGTTCTCCTTGTTTTAGCCATTACTGTCACTACCCTACAGGTGGTAGAGCAGTAGCAAATGAACTTTTATCATCTAGAGCCACTAAATATAGGAAAGACAGAGGATGATGCATTTAAAATGCTCCTCTTTAAAGTTTGTAAAGCACATTTAAAAGTTGGTTTTTAATCAAAGTGTAAGACTTCAGCGCCTGAACTGACTCCAGAAATAAAGCAATGGAGAAATATGAAGCAAAGCCACTTGCAGGCAGGTTTAACCACACACAGTTAAGCTTCTTATCTTGGTTTCTGCCTTTCACAAATGCATACAGTTGTGGCCTACTTAATTCTTCCAATTATTTTAACAATTTTCTAAATGCCTGTAAGCAGTGGTTCCTATGTGGAAAAAAATATTCTCCCACAGTGTCCCCAGCTGAAATGCAGTTATAGGTTCATCAGCTTTTTCCTGTTGTAGCGTCTTTTACAGCATAATTAGTTTCAGAACTATCTGAAAGAACACAGCTATATTTCATGTCCGTTGAAGCTTTCACATTTCTTTGAAGTTTTCACAGTGTCTAAAGAGTGGGAGAGGAAATGCTTAATGAAGTTTTGCAATGAAAATACTTTATAAACTCGGTAATGAGTGAAGAAAGGATGTTTTTTCTGGTTTCCTGTGGTGTACCTTTTAGGATTATACCTTTGACTTCCACAATGCTGTTATTAACAGTGTTATTAAGAGTGAATAATTAATAGAATGGATTTTTGAAATATAGCAAGGACATCCACTGTTCAATGCAATACTGATTTTAATTTTAGTTTTATATTGTTCTTATAATGAGTCTTATTCTAGCTCAGATTCTTATTAATGATGTAGTTGTTGGAATTTAATTCCATGCCACATTTTATGTAGGAAAGATACTTTTAAGTTTAGGCCTTTTTTGGTTTGTTTGGTTGTAATTTCTCTCTTTAAGGAACTGCTTGGTGATCCTAGTCAAATTTCATGGCTTTCAAGTTAAATTTCGTATTAAGTGTAGGGAAGAAAGATCATTATGGTCTTTATGTTTTCAAAAAGAAGAATTCTAGGAGGGAAGCCTTTCTTACTAGCGTTCAGGAAGCTGGGGGTATTGAATGCATTTGTTTTTTATTGTACCATATACTTTTGTGCTGAGGTATTTGATATTAAACAGAGGTAATCTCCACCAAGGGTTACGATTTAAGATTACTGGTCTGGACGCTGTTTGCAACATATTGTTCATTTCCCTTCTCTGCTATCTCAGAGAAGTGTCCAACCAGTCTTTACATCAGACGGATAGTCCTGGTCAAGATGCTTCGTGCTGTCCAGTCCACTGCCTCCTCCTAGTGAGGGTGTTGTACTGGTGCTGCTTGTGGTTTCAGGTGGTGCCCTGGGGGCTTCCTCTGCCTGATTGTTTTCTGTGCTTTGAGCCAGTGCTGTTTGTAGCAGCTTTCCTGCCTCTGGAATGAATTCTCTTCCTTTTATGTTCCAGTTTGAGAAGAAAGAGTATTACAAAGGAAGAGGAGAATTAATATATGTTTTACTTCAGGCTAAATATTAAATCATGATCTTTGTAGTAATTGAGAGTTAAGCTTTACCACAGGTAGTCATGTTGGTATTGCAGGAAAAGGACATTACAATTTTTTTCTGGTCATGTGCTGTGCTAAGTTATTGAATGATTGCTTTGTGTAGAAGAGCAGTAGAGCATGCTGTGTGTTTCTTCTGCTTGTAACAAATTGTCATATTATCTGTGCCATAACTTCATCTGAAAATAATTTATTTTATTTAAGCTCGATGTTGAAGTGGGATGCATAAGGTATCCGACAACATCATCACATTTTCACAACGCTGAAACTTGAAAACTGCAGTGAAAATGTAGACAGTTTCTCTCAACTTTTTGCTGGAGTGCTTCAAATCTGAGTTTTGGATAGAACAAATTTCACCTAGAAAAGAGAATGAAAAAAGGAAGTCTGTTGGAAGGCTGTCATCTTAGAGTGCAGATACAAATTTTTAGGGAGTTAATCTGAGATTGTCCTATATGTAGCCACCAGAAGCTGGTGGATATTAATAACTTGGACACTTTTAACAGACACTGCGATCAGATAAGGCTGTCCTGTGGTTGTGTTGCACACTTCTCACTTCACTGAGAAATTGAGGCACATGGAAGAAATCTCCTGATACTCTACAGATCCATACTTTGATTTAAATCACTATAAGTGCCTAGTAGGATTTCCGTAGGGCAAAGCACCCATATAGCCTATGTTTTTAACCTTGTGGTTCTTCATCTTGTGTAAATACTAATTTTTTTAAAATGTATTGTCACGGTTTGAGCCGCCCCCCTGGGGAGGGGGCTGGAAGTGGTTGGTCCTAGGAGCGTTTCTGCTGAGGGACCAATCGGAGCTGGGTTTTTTTTTTTGCCCCTGTGAAATTAGATATTACAACAGCCGGAAATTGTTGGCAGAGTGGGAGTGCGTGTGTGTGAGTGTGAGACCATGAGGTGAGAGGAGAGAGGCCTGATGGCCCCCTTGTGGAGGGGGCCAGGCCCTCTTCCCCCTGGCCAGGCTGCGGGGAGCTCGGGACTGTATGTTAACTGGACCGGGTGCCTGTGGGCAAGGCTAGGGGACTCTTTCCCCCCAGTGCCCAGGAGAGGCGGTGGCGTGGACTTAAGGCTTGGCATTGGAGCTGAGCCAGGAGACGGGCTAGGGATGGTCCAGAGCCCGGAGAAGCAGCTGTGATGTGCAGAGCTGGAAGAACTCCAGGCAGAGGAGAGAGACCAAAGCAGTCTCACTGCTCCCTCTTCCCCCCACCCCATAATGGCAGGGGAGAGGGTAGCAACCTTGAGTGAGGCTGAAGAAATGGGAGATGGGCCAAGGGGCTCGGAGGAGGCTCTATGTGAGGTTTGGGCGGGAGCAGCCGAAAACTGAAGGAGGAATGCGAGGGGAGGAATGCCTCCTGTGACAAGTGGAAGCTGAAGCTGCAGCAGCTAAAACAGAGAGAAGCCAAACCAGCAGGCTTTTTCTGGGTAAGGACTTTTGGTGAAAACTATTTGGGGTAGAAAGACGGAGCAAGACCCAGAAACCTGCAACCTGGAGAGGGAGAGTGAACGTCTTACTCTCTGGGAAGGAACTGTCACGAACCAGGGAGAAAGAACTCACAAGCTGACTCCCTGGACTTTCGTGATGAGGACCTCATGACGCAAGTGTTTCCTTACACCAGACCTTGGCAAGAGCTGAGGGTTGGTGGGGGTGCAAGAAGACCCCTTCCCTGATACCCCAATGAGGGAGAAAGACTTTTTACTATCGCCCTGAAAACTTCTCCTGAAGTGATGTGGGAGGGTCCAGGGGTGGTAGGAATTATATTAATACTGTGTATTTATTTGCTCTTTAGTTTCTATAGTATTTAGTGTGGTAGTAATAAATTTTGATATAATTCCCCCATGCTGAGTTGTGCTTGTCTGAAAACTTCTCTTTTGTGTTGAGGTAAATTGTGGAGGGAGCTTAGAGATTGGATTTTTGGGATCAAACCCCCACATGTAGTCTCTTGTATTAGTATTTTTATGTTTTTCTATCCACAAATGCCCAATATTCTCTTGGAATTTAAGGAAAAAGCTGCACAAAGAATTATTGTATTTTTAATGTCACATTAGATTTAGAAGTTTGCTATATTGTTTTAGCCATTTTCCTCAATCATCATATCTTTCAAAGACTGCCATTAAAATAAAAACCCTCTTCTTTATCTGTTTCAAAACTGATGAACAAACTGTACAATAGGAAGATAACATGTTGTCTTTTTGTAGCTCTTATACTTATAGGAACATCTTCCCCAGGTCAGCAGCAGGAGGAAAAATGACAGTGAAACAGAAAATTAGTGGTGTGGTTATTTTTTAAAGGTAACTTTAAAGTGACAATTCTTAGGAAAAACATTTTGATTTAAATTATTGTTATTATATCTTCTTCATTTTTTGTCACAGAATCCTTCATAATGTGAATTAATGAATTGAGTAACTTCAGTAATCATGTATTTCTTGTCAAATGAGTGACTTTTAGAGAACCAGCAGAAATTGTTGTCTACTGAGATTATTGTATACTTCCAAAGCAGACTAAATATATTTAAGCAGAGAATGCTGTTTAGCCTGTAAGGACAAATTACACAGTGAAAGGTCATTGCCAAAGATACCTAATATTCCTGCTATAGGTGAAGGGCTGCGTGCTGGCAGAGTTGAAAAGGAATCCAGCACGTATGCTGCTCAGTCTAATTATAACATTACAGATGGCCATTACATAAGGAATGCCTCCAAATCAATATCATCCACGCAGAGAGACTTCTAAGTGTATACCTGAAAGAGCAGCAGCTTGCTATTTCTCTCCACGAATGTAGCTCTTGAAGCAGCAAGGAGCATCTTCCCTTCCAAGTTACCTTCTTACTGATACCAGCTTGGTATTTACGTTGATTTTCTCTCCCTGATCACCATGCCACTCTCCTTAGTATGAGGGGTTTTTTTACTGTGTGCATGTGTCAGGCTGGGCCGCATATTAGATGGATGCAGTTCTGCTTTATTAAAAATTAATGACATATACCCTGGATAGGATTTTTTCATTAGAAGTAGGAGTATGGTGACACAGAGACTGAATTTAGCTGAAAGGGAGTAAACCGAGCTAGCAAGGGAATAACATGTGCTGGATGCGCATTCATAATCTAACCAGGCTGATGTAAATACCTAACATGCTAGATGAGTCAAGGTCATATCTGAGGAAGACCATTGCTGCTTTGGATTTCTGGCTGTGGATCTTTTATAACGTGGCTTTTCATAGTATGATGCTCTTCATTAGGATAATGTGCAACTTTTGGGTAGGACAAGCAGTGTTTTGACAGTCTGCAGCCCCCATATTTGAAAATAATAGCTGCCCTGCTAGGTTGCTAAGTGTGGGTTCATATATGTATTACAGGGCTAGTATATAGACTAAAATGAACTTATTTAGGCATGATACAGATTGCAACAGCGCATACCAAGCTTTTGTCAGGTCTTTGTAATTGCTGAGTTGCATGATCTTGTCTGGTTCTAACTGGGAAAAGTTACTACACAAATTGTAGACGACTAACTCTTTTGAGGTTGTTACAACTTTTATGCACCCTTATTTATCTTTAAATTGGAACATTATTTTTTAAATGTCTTTTTCTAGCGTTTAAATACTGAAATTTATTATCAGTATGGTACAGTTTTTATATGTAATGACATGTTGCATGACAAAGTTGTGTGTCTCTCAAAAGATGGAAATCCTTACATAAGATGCCCACCATGCCAGGAGCTTGCTTATGTTAAATAGTGTGGTTAGAGTGATTGGGTAGTGATTTAATTTGTTCTGCAATGCAACATGGAACAACTGCCAGTTTATTTCCAGCTTTCTGTGGGATTACAATATAAGGATGTGGTGAAAAAGCTGGAAATCTAGACTGGTTAATTGTGCAGAACAGCATGATCTCTGCTGTCTGGTGCTGCTGCATTGGGATGTATTACCGACAGTAAAAATACTCTGAGCTCTTGTTTAAGGGAGAACCTGACAAAACCACTTCTGTGCCTTTAGGTGCACTAGTGGTTATGTCAGAAAAGACAGCTAGAGTCCCTGAGCTGAGGAACACCTTGAAGTGAGGAGGTTTTGTAGGGAAGTGCATGCAAATGTTCTTGTGCTTCTGCACTGTATGTAGGAAAAGAGAAAATGTGAGAGGAATGATAGTCGAAAGAGTGGTGACTGAGCTTGGAATATGAGTAAGGCACAGGCCTGTAGAACAGTAGTACTGTGTATAACTAAATAAAAATGCCTCTTGCTCCTGTGACATTCCTTGCCCCTATTACTGCTGACAAAATCCATTCAGTATACTGTTCACCTGATGATGGGGGCCTCCAGTTCCCAGCACTGCTTGTTAATATCCACTTGCTGTGTGCCAGTGTTGCCTACAGCTTAAGAGTTTCTGTCCTTCCCTTTTCTTACATCTCTGATTTGTTTCTATAGAGCACTCATTGCCTCTCAGCTTGTATTTTACTGGGCTAGTTAAACAAGCCTCTGTTGGTATACTCTTCATACTGTCCTCTCCATACTTCCCTGGTTATTCTCATAGCTTTTCCCTGCACATGCTTGAGCTTAAATCATAAATTTTCTAAGACAGGCGACCACAAATATTCACAGAGTTCCAGATGAGATCTTATCAGTTTCTTGTAAAATGACTTTAATACATCCCCATCTCTACAGAAAATCCTTCTCTTGATACAGACAGATTGCCTTTTTCACAGCTGTATCTCTTTGACAGTTTATATTCATCTCGATTGATTAATTCATCTAAGTCATTCTCCTCCTCTGTTATTTTGAGTTGATGATTCTCTAGTAGAATTACAGTAGAAAATGTTCTTGTTCCCAAAGTGCTTGACCTTGACTTTGTGCTATTGTATTTTGTTGTTACTGTCACTTTGGTCCTCAAAGGCTATTCAGTTCTTGCAATGTGATATTCTGATCTTACTCTGTATTGATACTAGTTCCACTTATATTCTTTTTTTAACCATCATCAAGTGTCATTATTATGATCCTTTTTTTTTTGTTTGTTCTTGCTTCAAGGTCATCTCTCTCAATGATTTGTAAGGAACTCCAATCTTAATCTCATTTTTAGTTCAAAAGTTTCCTTCTGCATTGTAGCCTCACTTTTTTTAGTAAAACCTGTGGTGTTTTGCTTTCAATAAGTCTTTTTATTTCTTATTTACTGTTGTCCCTACAGTTTGGTATTGTAAGACCTAGTGAACTACCTATTTTTGTAAGACATTAATTTCAGTCATCTAAAATATTAGTTGCCTCCACAGTATAGGAAGTTACCTTAGACTATCTTCTTCTGAATGGGAACATATCTAAGTCCAGCTTTTTTTGTTTGGATGAGAATCTGTCCATTAAAATGCAACATGACTTGATGAAAATGCCAAATGAAGAAAATGAGATTCTTCAGTGTCAAGAGAACAATTAGTGATTCCTAGCAGTCCCTCTGAATTTCTTATGAACTTTTCTGAATGTAAAACATGCTTATTTGTAAGCTTGTCTAGGCCTTTTTATAAGACTGTCTAGGCGTACTTTTCAAAAATGTATTAGAGAAGTAATTGGGAACCCTGGTGACACTTCATCTTTGGATTCTAAAAATTAATGTGTAGGCTCAGAATTGCATTGAGTTCCTGCTTCCTTTGTGCTGTGAGAAAGAAGCAGAGGATTTTACAAAGGTTTTTGAAAGATACTAAGTTTTCTTTTTTATGATGAAAAAGAATATCGAACATATTACAAAAAATTCCAGTAGCATTCCAGTAGCAGGCCAGCCACAGTATTACAGAATATCTTAATAAAATACAGTATTCAAGCCTGTTTTTCTTGCACAGAAACATACTATGCAAATCTGCTGGAAAAGGCCTATAGTAGTATATGCTTTCCTTAACCAACATGATTGTTAGACATAAATCCTACCTGTGTTAATCTTGCTAGCCTTCATCTTTATAGCACCTGAGTGTCTGCCTTTGTATTTAAAAATAGAAATTACAATCTCTCTCTGTCTGCCTTTTTAGCTTGATTAGTTCATAGCTGAAAATGTGAGACAGTTGAGGGAAAAGCTAAATTGAGGGGTTGAGGCTCCCATCCTGAATGTGGTTAAGATCCATTGTTCTTCTTTCAGGAGCGATCACTGCCATCTTGTATTTTGTCAAAGTCACATGAAAGTCTTCATTTCAGTGCTTTTTACTGTTTGTCAGTTGTGCTGATGTAGAATATTGTGCTGATGGAGTAGTGAACGTGGATGGAAACTGCCATGGCCCGAGGGGAAAAGGGGTAGGGACACGGCACCACACAAAGGGTTCAGATGCAGCTGAGGGTCTGGAAGCAACGCCAGTTTATTAAGAGAACACAGGGACTTATATAGGGTAAGTCTGAGGGGAGGATTTATAGCTGGGGAGGTGCATGGGACTGACAACCAAGGGTGAGGCAGGATTGGGAGACAGGGAAAAGGTGGATGTGACTTATGGGTATCCAGGGGAAGGGACCAACGGGGGCTCACTCTGCACTGCGGCAACTCTCAGCCAATCAATGACAGAGGAGCGGGAAAGCCAGGGGAGAACAGGGGAGTAAACAACTTCTGGAGGGAAAATCTGAGGGACTGAGGGGAATAACATTGGGGTACATTAGACTTGATATAAAACCAATGATAAACTGGGGAATAACAGTCAGTCCAGTAAGATATCAGTCCATTCAAGCTCCATAAATGTCTCTCCATGCTTGAAATCTTTCCCAATCGGATTTCTCATTCTCCTCATCTCCCCCTTCTTTGTTTATGGAAGCAGCGTTGACATTGATACTCTTTAGCAGCAACTTGCGGATACATATAATAAAACAAGGCAAACAGGTTAAAAGTGCAACGAGGGCAACACGGAGATCACAATCATGATTAATATCTTTCTTGACCATTTGGGGAGTGAGGGAAGGTTTAACCAAACAAACAATCCATCCAACCCCTCACTGTGGGATTGGTGGATATCCTGAACTAAATTCTTTAATTGATTGATACTTTGATGAATCAACTGTGCATGATCCGAAAAATTCATGCAGCACATGCCTTCGAACTCCTGGCACCCATGTCCGTGTGCCAGGAGTAAGAAGTCAATGGCTGCACGATTTTGTAAACTGATTTCTTTTAATTTTTGAGTATCCACTAGCAGGCCTTCGATCGGTGTGGTGGTGGCATTGGCTTCCTTGGTCAGCCAGCAACCAAGGTGGGTCAGTAAGGACAGGGCATGGGCTGTTCCTATCCCTGGGATCAGGAAGGAAGCCCAGAAGTTTTTCATGCGGGACCAGATGTGGATGTTGGAATCGCAATCCGCAGGGAAGGGTAGGGGAGGTGGCGGAGTGACAATCCCAGCATCCACACGTGGTACCACAACGGTAAGGGGATTAGTAATTTTTGGTTTTGGGCTGGTAGTGGGTGGTGTTACTTTCTTTGGCTTAGGAAATCTAAGCGGTGCGCCCATGGCAAAAGACAGGGATCTTTTAACTTGATTCTTGGGGGTAAAAGATTGATCCAATAATTTAAATTTTGCTGGGTTGCAAAGTGCCAATTTTCCTACTGTGCAGGGACCCCCTTCCGGGTAAGCAGGAATACCCTGGCACGCCCAATCCCGCACAGAAGGAAAAACCCTCTGGGAAGTCTCATGTTTCTGGGCACATGTTCTGTAGCTACCGTGGTTGCAATCGAGTTGTTACACCATATCGAAGGGGTTCCTTGGTAAATTGGCCTGTTAGCGGATACATTAAGGGGTGTGAATAGGTTTGGCTCCGTGTAACGATGAAATAAGATACAATTATTGGTGGGGAGAGAACCAAGGAGGTCAATTTCTTGGGGTGGATCCACAGTAAAAACCTGGCGGGAAACAACCTGTGCCAGTGTAGCAGAGTTTAATGGTAGGGTTCCCAGACTCTGTGTTTGTGATACAAAGGTGTTCCATTCCTCACCCGGAGTCACAGGAATACCCACCAGTATTGGGTATTCCCTTTGAAAGGGGTTACTGGTGCTGGACAAGGCCTGGCACAAAGTGTCCGTCCCAGTGGCCTTGGCCAGCGTTACCCACAGGTTCTCGGTCGGCTGCTTCATCCGTTCTCTCAAAGGAGATGAGGTAAACATGTTGCAGATCAGTTCTAAGGTGACGATGAAGGCGACACAGGCGCGGAAGGTCCACATCTTGTGTTGGAATCCTGGTGTATCCGTATTCTCCTTGCTGGGACCCACTTAGGTCCTGTGTCACCTGAAATACAGGCGTACCCCTTCCTCCAGGTGATCAGGGGAAAAGAGCCCGTCCAGATTTCTGTTATAGGGTCTCTGTACATGACTTTTGCTTTTTGAGTTCCCTGTGTAAAGTCAGATTTAAAGTGCTTGTCGACAGGACTTCTGTTTGCGTGAGTTTCTGATTCCTCCAATAAATTTAAAAAATGTAGGATGTAGGACGTACATCACTTTCTCCAATCTTTCTTGGGGGGTCATACCTGTACTCCCCCTTCTTTGTTTTTTGAGTAAATTTTTTATGTTTTGGTGTGCTCTCTCTACTATGCCCTACCCTGTGGGGTTGAGTGGGACTCCAGTGGTATGGTGTACCCCCCATTCTTCAAATTGGTGTCTGCAGATATGTAGGAGGGCCCGTTGTCAGTTTTTATTTGCTTTGGAACACCCATCCTGGCAAATGCAGATAAAAAGTGTCTTTTCACGTCCCTGCTTTTTTCACCAGGATGCGCGGTGGCCACGATCATTTTTGAGAATGTGTCAATAGACACATGCACATATTTTAATTTTCCAAATTCTGGTATGTGCGTGACATCTGACTGCCAAATCTCCAACGCTGTTAATCCTCTGGGGTTAGTTCCCTCTGGAGCTAGTGGAGCAACCATTTGGCAGTCAGGGCACGCTTTCAAAATTTCTTTTGCTTGAGCCAATTTTAAGCTGAATTGTTTCTGTAGAGACCGTGCATTCTGGTGAAAAAATTCATGGGAGATTTTCGCTTGCTGGTATAAATTGGGGGTGACAACCATACCTGCTAGATGGTCAGCAATCTGGTTCCCCTCCGCCACAGAACCTGGCAGAGTAGTGTGAGACCTCGTGTGGACAATATAGTAGCCAAATTTCCTGTCTTGAATTAAGAATAACAAATTTTTTAACAGATTGAACAATCTTTTATTTGAAACTTCTTTTAAGTACGAATTTTCAATTCTTTTGACAATGCCCACAACGTATGCCGAATCTGATACGATATTAATTGGTTCACTGTTGAAAATTTGGAAGGCGCGAACAACTGCTGATGATTCCACGATTTGTGGAGAACCTTGAGCTTTATGAATATTCTGTTGCCAGTTACCGTTTTCTCGCCAAACAATTACCTCATTTCCGGTTCTCCCAGATCCATTGGTGAAAAGTGTTTTGGCATTCTTTATTGGAAGGTCTGATTGCATAATTTTTAATTTTAATGGAATTGGAATCGTCCTCTGTGAAAATTGGCATGCCAGGAGGTGAAATTTGACTTCTCCTGGGTAGCCTCCGATGGCAATCTGAAAATCTATGGAATTCTGCATCAGTTGTTCCAGCTGTTCAGAAGTCAGTGGGAGGTAAATGCAACCTGGCTCCTCTCCACTGAGTTCCAAACACCTGGTGCGTCCTTTAAAAATTAATTTGCCAATCATCTCAGCCAATGTCATGTTAGTTTTTGAAAGTTGATGTGGGAGGAATATCCACTTCCACAAACAGAAGTCCTTGGTGTCACTTGTGAATTGGCCCAGAATGGCCAGTGGTTGTTGTTGTTCCCTGATGATGACTAGGGAAGATGGCAGTCCCTCCATCTTTCTGTAAGATTGTCTCTCTGAAATTTTGTTTTCAACTGTGGAAAGGGCTTGTTCTGCTTCTGATGTTAAAAATCTGAGGGAGGACAAGTCTGCATCTCCTTTGAGCAATTCAAACAAGGGGTGCAAATCACCAGTTGTGATCCCCAGCACTGGTCGGATCCAATTAATCGCTCCCAACAGTTTCTGGAGGTCATTTAAAGTTCAGACTTTCTTGTCAATCTCCACTGATTGAGGTTTAATAGTTTTTGAAGTAATTTGGAGTCCGAGATACCTCCATGGCGCTTCCCTTTGCACTTTTTCAGGGGATACCTCCAATCTTTTAGAGTTTAATGCCAAAATTGTTGAATTTAAAGTTTGCTCAACTACCAGTTTTGTTTTGGCACAGGTCAGTACATCATCCATAGAATGGAAGATGATTGACTGTGGGAATTTTTTCCGAATTGGCTCCAACACTTTGGCCATGAACATCTGGCATAGTGTGGGAGAATTTTTCATCCCCTGGGGAAGTACCTTCCATTGGAACCTGCGATGGGGTTCACAAGTGTTGATGGCTGGGACTGAGAACGCGAATTTAGCCGAATCAGCCGGATTGAGATAAATATGGAAAAACCAGTCCTTTATATCAATTACCACTAGGGGCCATTCAGCAGGGAGTATAGATGGAGAAGGCATCCCCTGCTGGAGGGCTCCCATTGGTTCCAGGACTTCATTTACTTTGCGCAGGTCCTGGAGAAATCTCCAGGAACCTGAGGATTTTTGAATCACGAACATTGGAGTGTTCCAGGGACTGGTGGAAGACTCCAGGTGTCCTTTAGCCAATTCTTGATTTACAAGGTCATTTAGAATTTGCAGCTTTCTTTTAGGTAGGGGCCACTGATCTACCCAAACAGGGGTCTCGGTCTTCCAACTAAGTTTGGGCAGCTGCAGCTGCTCAGTGACCCCCCTAAAAATTTTCCTCCGTTCTCAAAGTTAACTGCCACTGTTCCATGGTGTCCCGTCCCCATAAGGTTATTGGTATATTCAGAACGTACGGTTGCAGAGATGCCGGCCTACCCTCCAGCCCATACACTGTCAATACCTCACGACTCCTGACAGGATGTTGCGAACCTCCCACACCGCTGACTCTGGTGTCCGTAGACTGAGCTGGCCAGCCACACGACCAGTCTCTAGAGGCTAGGATGGTGACGTCTGCTCCCGTGTCTAACAATCCCTTCACCTTAATTTTCTGTGGGTGCCTAGGTGCAGAAGAATAAATAAGACAGGTTAAAAGAGGTCGCGAGGTCCTCACTGAGGTCACCCAGTTGACTTCCTTCAGTGATTCATTTCTCTGCTCCTTGTCCTTGGACACCACGCAAAGATCATCGGTAGAGATAATCTTGGTGACAGGAAAGTGGCTCTCTAGCTGTACAGGTGGGAGAAGCACAGTTAGACACACAGCGATGTTATCATTGGTCAACCCTGTCAGGAGAGTGGGAACTACAACGATGCCTCTTTCCACAGCTGAAAAGTGAGAGATGACTAAATATGTCTTGTCCGGGTTTACATTAGCAGATGACCTGACCCTGGTCAGCTGCTCATAGGAACTTAAATGAATTGAAGGGTGTATCACTGATAGTATAATCCATTTTAGCCGGGTGCACTGCTGTTTAGTGGGGACTGGATCTGCCGGAGGCTCCTGCACTATGGGGTAGCTGGGCGCGGTGTTGGGCGCAGGATGGAACGGAGCTAAGGGGATACTTGTGTCAACGTGCCCCCTTGAGCGCTCTGCCCCCCATTTCCCGAATGCTCACAAGAGCACAGGCGAAGATCTGGTAAAGAGCTGAATGTTACTTTTCTCTTTAGCCCTGGGGATTTTCTGGGGGGAAGGGGCTCGCCATTGATGTTTGTTAATGACCTACAATTAGAGGACCAATGGCAGCCCTTCCCACACCTCTGGCAGAGTGTTTTAGGGATGTTTGGTTCAGGTGTTAATCTTGGACAGTGCTTTTTAAAGTGTCCCTTCTGCCTGCAATTAAAACATGATTGATCCGGTGAGAGCAGCGGCCAATAGATGTGCTTTATAGGAGCCTGAGCCAATATTCTTGCAAGCGTCTATCATTTCAAGCAGAGATGGGTCTTTCAACATTTTTAAAGCTTTTTGGCAGTCCTCATCAGCTTTTTCGATTACCAATTTATTAAATAAAATTTCTTGACTCTCCTTTTGCTGGACTTGCCGGCTAATTGCCTCTTTTAGTCTCGTAATAAAGTCCACAAAAGGTTCTTTGGGGCCCTGATTAATTAATGTGAAAGAGGGCGTCTGGACATAGGTGTCTGCCACCCTCTTGACTGTCTCCATTGCCAATTCTTTTGTAACATCTAAAAAATTTAGGTTCAATTCTGGCCTGATCGTTTCTGCTTGAATAATTTCCCTCACCATAAAGCATGTCTATGGCCTGTCTCACCGGGATCCCCCTTTGTTCCATTTTTTCCTTAACATAAGTAGTGATCAGCTTTTTCCACTCTGTTTCAAAAAGAGATGATTGGATGGTGGAAAAAAGTCCGTTCACTACCGCCCGTATATCATAAGGAATTAGTCTGTAAGCCAAGAAAAATGACTCCAGGAGGCCGATAGTAAAAGGCGCTCCTAGCCCATACTGTACTATTGCCTTTTTTATATCCTTCAGCATGGGATAGGAGATGGGCCTCCACTTCAGGGCCTTGCCCTCCTCCAAGTAAATAGGGAATGCTTTAAGAAAGTCTACATCATTTGCCTGTGCAGCCTCTTCCCTGAAGGCTTTCCAGATGTTAGGCTGTTTTGATTGCCTCTCAGGGGAGTGCTGCAAGTAATCCGTGTCCGAGTCGGGGTAGCGGCAGGCGGGGTAGGCCTCGGTGGTACAGGCCCTATGGGCACGGCCCTGTCGCCAGAAGCCGGACTTGACCTTTGCCCTGTCCCTGCCCCTCGCTACCCTTCCATCCCTGGAGGGAGGTCTCTCTGGTGAAGAGGCGGAACTAGAGGGAGAGGGCATGCATGTGGGTGTGTCGGGGGAGGGGTCCCTGACGCGCGCAGGTGGGGGCGGAGGCGGTCTGGAGGGTGGTACCGAGGGGGCCCGCCCCCTCTTTTCTCGCACTGGTGACTCCCATGGTGACTTTTCCTGCCTTCACTCCTCGCGCTTTCTGCCTCCCTCCTTCCCGACGCCATTTTGTGCACGCCGTGAGGCAGTTTTTCCTTCCCTCCCGCCATCTTGTGTCTGTGTCAGTCTTGATTTGGTAGTCGGAGTCCCATGGAGACTGTCGTTCGTGCTCATCATCTGGTGCTGTAGCACCATCAGAACAAGCCTCCAGGCTATCAACGCCTCTTTCGCTGTCCGGTCCCCCCTGTCATTATCTCGCCACAGGCTGTAGCCGATGGCTTGCCACTAGTCTGCAGAGGTGTCTTCTGTGACCTTTGTGGTCCAGCCACTTGGCGAGCGATTTAGCAGATTTTTTATCTAGGGGGTGACCGTGGTCAATGATGAAATCTTTGAGGCGTCTATAAACAAATTTTTGGGAGGTGGACAGCGAGAGTCCCATTTTGATGTTATAAAGGCCTCTGCAACAGTCCTTGGTGTTACTATTCCTCCCTTTTTTGTTTTTTGGGTGAGGGTGTCGGGGTAGGAAATGGACTGTCCCCAGCTGCTCACCTTCTTCTGGTGTGTCGACCCGTGCGACTCTGCAGCCCACAGTCGTCCGTCCAGCTGGAGGGGACTGGCGGGATGATCACCGCTCCTGGTGATCTATGAGCCCAAGTGAGCATGCAGGAGTTCTCTCAATATGAGAGACCTTCAACTGTGCCCCACGTTGGGCGCCATCTGCCACAGCCTGAGAGGAAAAGGGAAAGGGGCGCCGCACCACACAAAGGGTTCAGACGCAACTGAGGGTCTGGAAGCAACGCCAGTTTATTAAGAGAACACAGGGACTTATATAGGGTAAGTCTGAGGGGAGGATTTATAGCTGGGGATGTGCATGGGACTGACAACCAAGGGTGAGGCAGGATTGGGAGACAGGGAAAAGGTGGATGTGACTTATGGGTATCCAGGGGAAGGGACCAACAGGGGCTCACTCTGCACTGTGGCAACTCTCAGCCAATCAGTGACAGAGGAGCGGGAAAGCCAGGGGAGAACAGGGGAGTAAACAACTTTTGGAGGGAAAATCTGAGGGACTGAGGGGAATAACATTAGGGTACATTGAACTTAGCATGAAATCAATGATAAACTGGGGAATAACAGTCAGTCCAGTAAGATATCAGTCCATTCAAGCTCCATAAATGTCTCTCCATGCTTGAAATCTTTCCCATTCGGATTTCTTATTCTCCTCAGGAAACGACCTTTCCAGCATCTGGTGCCATAGGAAATGCTGGATACTTGGAGGTGCTTAGGGCTGGGCTCAGAACACTGCAAAACCTACCCCAGAGCAATGGGTGATGACCTTCCTGTCATTTAGGCTTTCTAGGCTCAGTTAATTGTGAACTGGATTTCTGTTAATGTGCTCACATTGTTTTTTTACCACGATGGTTTAAATAATGCAAGGTGGAGGTCAGTTGTGTGTGTGATACAGTTTGTTTTTTCTCTGTCATGGGTAACGATGGAGTGAAAGGTTGCTGGCTATAGATGGCTGTGAGTAATTTTCTCCTGTTTTTATTGTAGTGTTCAGTGGTACTGACACCATCAACAGTGTGCGATGCTAAGTAGCAGCAAAAAAACCCTTCTTTGCTTTGGATACTGTAGATGCATCTATGAAAAAGCCATTTCAGTGATGATTCAACAGAAATTGATGGGATAGGAGTTGTGCTAGGTAACAAGACACAGTGTTAGGACTGAATACCTCTTCTCTTTCTATTTACTGTATTGATCCTGTCCAAAGAAAACAAAGTGTGTTCTTTGTTCTTTCTCATGGTTCCTCACTATTATTTTTTAAACACTGGCAATAACCCTTGTAACTACTCTCTGTCTGCTTCAGTCAAAATTATTGTAATTACTTGATGTAATTAATGTCTGTTATTATTCCATAATTTTTTTTGCAGAAAAGAGTGCTATATTTAACATCATAATATAGTATTTAACATCACAGTATTAGCAGCAACTTATGATCAAAGAGAAGAAACAGATAAACGGTTGATAAACTTACAGCCAAACCTCTTTAATATGTTTTGAATTCTCTAGATTGCAAAAATGTAATGTAGGGTTTTGTGGTTTTAGTAACTAAGGCTATTTAAACAGATATATTTTCATCCTGATACCATCAGATGAGTGCAAATGCAGTATGGTGAGCCTGGGGTCTTTGTGGAGCTTGGGGGGCATGGGAAGCAGTGATTAAAAACAAGACAGTTCTGAGAAGGAAACACTAAAAATGTATGTGTCACTTCAACTTATGTATATAAATACAATCTATGGATGTTCATCCCCTCCCTCAATCAAATATGCTTTTTTCTTTTGCCATCAGAGGGGCTTTTAAGTAGCTGTATATTGCCACATCTCTGCATTGAGAATTATTCTACTCAGGGGCGGGTTGTGATCCTTCGGTGCTTTGTTAGCAATTATAAAACACAGTCCAAAGAGAGAGAAGATTAAAGAAGAGAGCTTGGTACATTTTCTCGTGGGAGATAGGACCCAGAGCACAATGGAGGAGACATTACAGTGATGCCAAACAAACTTCTGGGGCATTCAAGCTCAATTTAATCTCCACTAGTAACACGGCTTTTGTGAAAATTCTCCCAAGTGTAGCAGGGAGGGAGCCTGGCCAACCATCTCTTCAGACAAGTTTGGTTTAGCCACTGGAATTGAATGTTAATAGATTAATTTGGAAATCTACTCAACCTGAAATTTCATTTAATAGAAAAAATGCAGAACTT
Source organism: Lepidothrix coronata (assembly GCF_001604755.1). Taxonomy (NCBI): domain Eukaryota; kingdom Metazoa; phylum Chordata; class Aves; order Passeriformes; family Pipridae; genus Lepidothrix; species Lepidothrix coronata. Next base: position 3,693,789 of record NW_016690198.1, read on the forward strand.
AATATGACTGGAAATATTTATTCTGATAAACTTTTGCAGATGCTGCACCTTAATAACCCTCTCTAAGTGGTGTATTTAACCCCTGTATATCTAGGTTTCAGACTGTCATAGACATTTAAGTACAGAAATATCCCCGTGTTTTCAGAAATATGAGATAAAAAAGGGAATTTCTTGAAGCCATATTATCAGTGAATTGCCTCTGTCTTGTATAGGCCCAGAGGCCTTTTTTTGCAGTATTTCAGAAGGTGTAGGAAGTTGATGCACAAAGATGTAAATATGGCATTCTTTTTGTTTGTTAATTTATTTTGGGTTTGGGATTTTTTAAGCTGTGCAATTTGATGTCTGTCTCTTTTTTTTTTTCCTCACCTGAAAAGACAGTAATCTTTGACCTAATTGCTAACAGATCTCTTACATTAGGAGATTCTTTCCTTTTTGTTGTGATGTGCTTGAAGGCAATTAATTGTATTATTAATAATATCCGTATTGTTATTCAGATATTCTTGACCAACAAGAGCTTGGTTCATCCCAGTTACTACTGTTTGCAGTTAAAACCAGAAGTGACTGTATATCCCTCTTTAATACAGCAGCATTTTGAATCCTTCTGAGTTACACCTAGATCATAAAAGTAAACTCAGGAGAATCATGGGTAATGAAGAAAAAAAAGAGAGCTCAGGAATTAAGAGATGGGTGCATAGCTCTCTCATGAGTAGGAGGGAAAGACTCTGCCAGAACTCCAGGATTTACATCTACTCAAACCCTATGTGCTTTGGAAGAAATTAACTCAAGATGGGTGTCCTGCAAAATTCAGGGATTTAGCATGGACATCTAAGAAATTTGAAAGGTATTTTAGTTTCCCTGAAAGCTTGCTGTTGTAGAATACAACTAACATACTAGAGTTGGTGCTGCGAGTCTGTTGCAGCTCAGAAGAGCCAGCTGTGCTTTTCTGTGAGGTGAAGGACAGGTTTGAAACTCTTCAGTGTTGTCACTCTTCATATAGCTAGGAAAGATTGAATTATGTTTCTGTCTAACCTTAGATATGTATCAGAGCACAGCATTTAAAATATTGACAGTCATAACTGTATTCATAAAATGCACCTAAAAAAGCAGTACAGCATGTACTTAACAGTTTTATTCCTCCTTTGGCATGTCCCAGCACAGTATTGTCCTTGGTCTTATTGTCCAATCATCCTTGCAGTTGACATTTAGTATATTGTTTACAGAAATATTTGGTAAATAGAAATACATTTCAGTGAAATTGCTGAAATAACAGTATTTAGAGTTAAGAGATGTACAAACAGGTTATTATTGGAGGTTTGTTGGTTTTGGATTAATCTAAATTAATTTATTGTAAATCTAAAATGAAGATAAAAGAAGTCCTTACTTATACAAAGGAGTTAGTCTAGAAGCAATGTATTTATTCTTAGATAAGTATTATAGGTATACCTGTATGTGCATTCTGGGCTGACCATATGCCTCAAGTATTCATTAGTACTTTATTTATTTAAAAACTTGGTACTTGTAGGCACTGTTAAACTTTCTGATATAAACATCCTCCTTGTAAATGTAGATGGAAAAAAAAAAGACTAGCTTCCAAGTTGCTCACTAAATTATTGACATTAATCTAGTTATGTGCTACTTGCTGATCCTGCATTGTCCTGAAAAGTTCATGTCATGATTACTGCCTGCCATTCTGTTGCTGCTGCTGGCAGTGATGTAATTTCATCTTTGTCATGGAGTAACATGCAACTACTTATTTTAATTGAGGTTGTTTTTTTTGTTCAGTATAGCTGAAAAGAGCTCCAAGTTTGATTGCAGGAAAATACCTACTTTCTAAGGCTTTATTTTAATTCATTAATTAGAAAAGTTTGAGTATTAGTTGCTTGAGTTATCATGAGTCTGACTACAGTGATGTGGTATATTTTTTCATGCAGCAATTATAAGCTTGTGTCATCTAACCCATGATTTGCAGAAGATACAAATTCTGCTCCAGTCTTATTGCTTTCTTGCTTTTGTATTTTTTTTAAGTATTCCTTTAAAAAAATCGACCAGACGCATTTGCTTTAAACTTTCAAGACTTTAAAAACTGCTTCCAAGTTTTAAAAATTCTCGCTGTGATATTCATGAATTACACAAATAACTTTGTGCATTGCCTGTATGTGACATTGGAAGAAAAGAAACAGTGGGTTTTTTTATGAATATCACTTTTTTTAAATCTTTTTTTTTCATTTCTGAGTATAAAAATATTGATAAACTATCTTTTGGGGAGCACCAGCAGCTTTTTGGTTTTAATTACATTTCTAGATAAACAGATTTACAGTCAAAACAGAGTCGAGGTTCAAGGATAGTAGACTGATTATCAACAGAAGGTGTGAGTGGCCTAAAAGTGAGAGAGACTTACCATTTTTAAGTGAAAGAGTGTAAACTAATTTGTCCTGTATTTTGTGGTTTTGTCTGTGACATTTGTCTCAACATTATGTATATTTATTTTAGCATGTTAAAAAATATTTCAGTAACCTGATCTGTGATGTGGCTTCCCTGCTGTCAGTTTCTGGTCCAGAAAAAAAGACTTTCTGTTTTATGGTATTGGCTTTCTTTGCTACCTTCCCTTCACCCATAACACAAATACAGAAGTAAAGCTTAGTCTATTATAATCCAGATTCATCATTATTTGCAAACCAGTAGGAGTCAAAATCACTTGTGAAACTCAAGGTCCTTTTTCACCATGGTAATTTGATCTTCTGTAAAAGTCAGCAAAACAAAAGAGAAAGTAAAATGTCACGTGCAAGATGCTCATTTGTGAAAAACTGCTGTAGATAACTCTATCTGCAGTTTTTTCACCGTAGATGCTCAACCTCATGCGTTTGCTCAAAGTGTTGCTGTAGTGAGAAGGAAGATTGAGCTGTCATTTCACTGAATATCTAATTGTGGATTAATGCGAGAGGAGTCTATAGAATTGATGCAAGTTTAATAAATAGTCTTGAGAAATTACTTGTATTAGCATTATTGAGCTTAAGACTACAAATCCAAACACAGAAGGTAGAGGCTACATCTGCTTAACATTCTTTGACTACAGGACAATGTGCTGTTTTATCATAGCATTTCTCTGTTTTGTAGAAGCTGTATAGTGACTAAGGCAAAAGGCATCAGGAAGAGAAGTAACAGTCGAGACAAAGAAATTGGAGTATTCTTTGAGAATTCTTGGGAAAAGATAAATCAATTTTTGCCAAAAATTAATTAAATGAATTTAAAAGCAAATTCTGAGGCAGACAACTCCATGGAAAATTTTGGCCCAAGTATTGTTTTTTTGGCAATGTTGCCAAAAGTCTTCTTAAAAAGATCCCCAACACTCTGTGTATATTCTTATGAAAACTGAAGTTGGATGAAGTGATGGATTCATGAGGTATAGATAGCTTAGATGTATAGCATATAGTCTTACAGAGAGTTGACATATTTATTTCAAAGGTCAGTAGATCTAAAGTAATTTTTAACAAATTCCTAATACCTTGGAATTTTTTTTGAAGTTGTATAGCAGACTTTAAAGCTTAATTACAAAGAAATTGTGTTACACGCTGGTCCATTTCTCTTTAATTTTATCTGTATATGTTACTCTGACCATTGTCGTGTTAGTTAATATCTTAGTGCACCTACTGTAGGAATTATCTTTACATAGACAGCAGTAAGTAGTTACTCATAACTTTTGAAAATCAAACTTCTCTCTCTTTCCCTCTATCTAAAATATGGACTAAAATATTCTGACTATTCATCTAAAATATTCTGACTTTTAAGTACAACTCTGTCTTTTTGGAAACTATCCTTTTTTATTGCTTTTTGTTTACACCTTTTTCAAAATTCACCCACAAAATAAAATCTGCAAACTAACTATAAACATCCTTTCTAGACAATAAATACATTTATAGAACCACTAAACCCTAGGGAGAAAGATAGAGAAATATGAAAAATGCAATATGCAGAAAGCATCCTGAATGTTAACTGTTACTCATTTGAACCTTGTATACACCACAAGGAGCAAGCGTTCTGGAAGAACTTTCTGGATACTTCTCTAAGGCTTAATGTGATTTGACAAAATATGCAGTTTAGAGAGAGAAGCTGTTACGTGTTGGGGACAATGCATCATGTTCTCCTGAGATTTAGCGCTTTGTAGCTAGTGACTAAATTTACGGCCCTTCTAAAAAAATTCACAAAAAGTTTCAGAAACATTTACATCCTGGATTTACTACTTGAAACATGTTTTTCTTAAAAAAAAGCACAAGGGTCTTAGTTTTAATTTGAGATCATGTTTTATTTTATCTTATTTTTAGAACAACAGGATTTAAAAAAAAATCCAATTGGAAAATTAATTTTTTTGCCTACATAAAAATAGTACCAAGAACTAAATAAAGTCTTAGGTTTCAGGAATTTGATTTAGTAGACAAGAGCTTTTAGGTTGTATTATGATTTGTGATATCTGGGATTTTAATGTGGTAGTTGTGGACTGTGTATTTTAAATAAAAGTCTAGAGTAGATTTGAAGTTGATAGTGATAAAATATTGCCTGGTTATTAAAACACTTCTTAATAGATATGCATCTATAAATATAGTTGCCTTTCATTTTTATTTCAGAAATATTGTATCATTCATTTTTATTACCTTATGGGACAATAAATAACAAAAAGTTTATTGCTGAAGTGAGATCTTCCTTTAAAATTCTCTCTGCACATTTTAAAATAATTTAATCTTAGTTCTTGTCCTTTGTACTCCTTTTTTTTTTGCAATCCTTGTTTTGACTGCACCATTTGTTACATTGTTTTGAAAAATACTAAATTTAATAAATAGTCTGTCCTTACACAATTGAAACCCACAATAAATTATGGATAATGTCTTATGTAGAACAGAACTAGTGATTCCTTTATCATCTGGCATTTTCAGCTGCCCTGTTTTAATTTTGGATATGAGACCAGTGCTTAGCCTTAAATTGTATGACATTACTTATTATAATTTTGCAATTAGATTTCACAGATAGAGGTACCTTGGATATAGGTTGGCTAATCAAATACAATGCAAGCTTATGTTGTCAGACAAAAATAATAGGCTTTCTTAAATGTCTAATGGAACTTATAGTGATGCCTGACTGCAGTGGTCTTACTGGTGTGACCATAGAGGTCTTACATCTCTAGAGGCACTGTTTGGATATTTGAATCACTTACAACAGAATGTGTAAAGTGGATGGTAATTTAGACTAAAAATTCCATAATGACAACGTTTAAATAGCAGGATGTAGAAGGATAGGAGAGGGAGGAAAATAAAAGGGGATGTCCCTGCGTAGCAGAGTATTACAGGAGAGCAAAACATAGAAGCTGAGTAAATGAAGAGGCAGCTCAGCTGTATTACAAATTGTGTGGTGATTTTGTAGAAATCCAAGCTATGTTTTTGATCTCTAAGTTCTGGTTGATGCAGTCTATTGTGGTTTCAATACCTTGGTCCTGAGAAGATTTACAAAACATCATGTTTAGACTTCCTTCATTATTGACTTGTAACCAGTTCTTGCAAAATCAAGATTTTTCTTTCAAGGAGCAGAGACAAGATGTTGTGTATCAGAAAGATACAACACTTTCTACACAAGGAATATTGAAAGTGCAAGCCAGCTCTTTTACTTTCAATCAGTTACAAGTGGAAAAGCATTTAGGATTTTTTTTCTTTATTCTATACTAATTTCTGTGGTTTGTGTACCATGTGTGGAAAATATAACCATGAACAAATGCCTAGTTAACACTTATTTTATGATCAACTCATACATTGCACCTTCCTGTACTTGCAAAATGGGCTGCATAAGCTTAGGTGGTTATGATGGTATTGTAATGATCTTGATGTTGAAAAAGAGTTTGTGAAGAGGACTGTTTGTAGTGCTGCTTTTTCACTACATTTTGTTGGCATATAGAAGGAATGTGTTGTTTAATTGTTTTCTTTTACTACGTGGTCGCAACAGTGTGGTTTATTTTTTCTCTTCTAGCTGTTGGCCATTCATTTAATCAAATATACTCTGAAATTATGGTATATATGAAAATGTATATTGACTTGGGGAAAAGAAAAATATTTCTCATAATTACTTATTTCTCCATGAGGTATGTTAGTAAATAATTTCTAATTTATTAACCAAATCCTTCATTTATTCAGCAAATTTTTGTTTACTGTTCCTTGATGGCAGATCTAGACCTTCATTTAAAACAGGCTGGGAGCAAGCAAACTTGTTGAACATGCAGAACCCCACTCTGAATATGTGAAGGCTTGTTGCATTGCCTGCTTGGATGAAAAAGCAAGGACATGCAAAATGGGATCCTGCACAGTATTGCTGGATTTGCATTAATTCTGCATTATTGCAGAAAGTTTGCTGATGATCGTTTCTCTAGGTAAAATGGTTGCACATGTTTTAGGTGCAATGTGTATTGGTCTGGCCTGAAGTGGTGCAAAGATCCTACAAGCAGCAAGGTAGAGGCTTTGGACTGGTTCTAAAAACACCTCTGGTAACTGTTTGAGTTGTTCTGGAAGCCGTCTGTGGTACATGGGCATACTTCTCAGTGAAAGAGAGAAGGTGGCAAGGAGGAAGGAGTCACTGGTCTCACTCCCTGTGTTTGTCCTTTTGAATTTGCAGTGGAAACAGTGGGCTGGAAGGCAAAAGCAAGTTGATGCAAAAATGTGTTGTGCTTAAGCCCTCATCAGGAGATAATTCAAAACTGTTCTTTACATTTCCCAGTGGCAGAGATTCTTTAGGTTTCTTCTAGGCTTTCTAATGGCGTGAATTTTCTTTCCTGCTATATGGATATTACCACTAAATCTCCCTAACTGCAAATTAGTCTGTGTAGTAGCTTTACCATGTGAATTGGCCATGGAGCACGAGTATCTCTTACAGTCTTCTGAATGTATCAAGTTGTTAAGTATATGCCGTTGATCAGCTCTTTTACTTGAAGCAGATTATTTTTCCAATTTTTTAGTTTGTGTCCCCTGAATGTTACTTCATGCTGCTGCTTTTCCCTGAATTCGTTTCAGTTTGTCTGCATTTGAAGTAAAGTAACTGCAATTGGACACAGCTGATGCCTCACTTCTACCAAAAAAATCCCCCAAAACACAAAACATCTGTGTCTTGTATACAGCACTCCTGTTAATGTACTAGAGAGGGCAGCATCAGCCCACTGTTGATTCAATTTGTGGTCTGCAGTAGGTTCAGAATTCTTTTCTACAGATTGTAAGGCATAACCTCTGAACATTTTAGGATTAAATTTCTTTCAGTACTGGTGGCATGGTTCTTTTTTTGGCAGTGGCTTTGTTTTTTGTTTCCTCAAAATCTGGAACCATTTTTCATCCTGTATCAAAAGAAAGTGAGGGGAGAACTATCTGCATTTGAAACGCTTGATATCAGAGTTCTGAGAGGTTGATTGTTTTCTTTGTTTTTCTTCCTGTTTCCTCTCTTCTCCATCCCCCTCACCCCTACCTCGCAAAATCTGTGACACTGAAAAAGAGATTAAACAACAGCATTAAAGGAGTCTGACTGCAGAGGTCACTCTTCTATAGAGAAAAAAAATTCTAAGACTTTTTTTTTCCAAGGAGAAAATGAAAAAGTTTCAGGAAAGAGTGCCATAATGCAAATCTTTCCATTGGAAAGTCTCTGAAAAGAACAAAAGCCGGCTTAGGAAGATAGGAGAATTCTTCATTCATTTTTATGGGAGCAGGGATGGCTCTTTAGTCTTGGAGCTTATGGAGGAGAATACAGCTGCCTTTTTTTTTTTCCCCTCTAGGAGCATTAGAATTTATTCTTTAGGTTCTGTTTCAGATCATATTTCCTGAAGAAATATATGAAAAAGAATGAATACATCAACATGTAAATCTAGCATTCTTGTGAAAAATTGTCATTAAAAATAATAAGCAGAGGCAACTTAACAGTTTCCAGAGCATCTAGTATTTTCTGCATCTTGTGCAGATTTTATCTACTGTGAATAAATGATGCTGTGTGGCAGAAACCTTGGAAGAATAAAAGTGATTAAATGTTTATGGGTTATATGGATACTGCATGAGAGAGTGAAAAAGCAGAGAGGGTGGTAATTGCTAGTATAAGTATCTTGTCTAGATAGCACTTCAAATATGTTTTAAGTCTAAAGTAAAAGCATTGATACAGATTTGTTAGGCCCAGCAAAAGTCATATGCAATTGACTTCACCTGTGTGCATCATTGTATTAACTTTCCAAGATGTTTTTCTGTGGAGAGCTGATATTCATGAAACAATGGTTACAAAGCACATGTCATTTTTAGCCACTCATATGGGTTTGAGCCGAATGTCAGTGTAAGTATTATTCTATCTGAGTCCTCAGCAGCAGCTTGTTGAAAAAGGTCACTTTAGCACCCCATGTGGGTGAATAAGGCACACTGTTAAGTACTGGTTAACTTAGTCTGGATAGAAATGATATGGAATTGTGTTTGGAGTTTTCATTAAAATTACAAAAAGATGGTACACCTCCTATAACATGTTGTCATATTGCCTTGTCTGTGAACGTGAGCACAAGATTGTGTGATTATATAAAATTGCTCTTTTTTTACATGGAAAAGGTTTCTGAATACAGTCCTTTTACTGAAAAACCGTGTAGCCTTATTTTTGTTTCCCTGTTACAAACTCTTTGAATTTGCTATCCTTTAAATCTTGTTATCTAGCTATAATCACTTTAGAGACTAGTGTTGAGGGGAGGATAAAGAAACAATGACAGAGCTATTCTTATCTGAGTAAAATTGTGTTAAGAATTAAGATGGTATTTATTGCAAAAATAAACTCAGTTACAGGAAATTCCCTCCGTCTCTCCCACCCCCCTGCTTTTTGCCGACATGGAGAACAGATTTAAAATAAGTAAATAAATTAAAATGTAAAGCAAACAAACAAACTGACATATGCCTCTGGCACATTTTTAGTTTCAGATGAGTTCTGAAATTTGAGATTGAGTACACTTTCTTTCTCAGAAAATATCTAGGTATGCTAGTTTATAACTCATAATTTATCATTAGTAACAGCTGCCAGGTTCTGAATTTTCATAAGCCCCTAATGCCCTGAAAGGTGCAATTCAGGTTTTTTGAAGGTTAATAAGAGGCATTTTTCTCTTCAATCTTCATGTTCTTTCATTAAAGGCTATGATAACACTAGCCTAAAAGATCATATGAAACATTTAAAACAATGGTGAACAGACTCTTCCTCATTCTACTATTCTGCATTTTTAATTTGCAGAATGGAGTCTCTGTAGTCTGTCTCTCAGAGCAGTATCTGTTTTAGAAGTCAGATCTTTGTCTTTTTATTTCTTTGCTTTCTTTGGTGACACATTGCAGTCAGATATCCCATCATGATGGACTTAAATGCTTTGCCTATAAAGCTGGAGACAAATATTATCTTTCTTTATCTAAGTATATTTAGTGGTGAATATTTATGGACCCATCTTGTTCAGCAGGGTAGGCTAATTCTGAAGCAGACTGAAATTTTCACTTTTGAGGTAAGCAGTGCTCCATTTTTTTCTGTTTTCTATGATTCTTTGGATTCTGCGTATTTATCATCGAAATAACTTGTCTGAAGAACAGCAATGTCCTTAATACCTCTCTTTCAACTTGAATCGATTGTCAGATCTTGACCTGCGAGTCCTATCACAAGTGCTTCTATTGCTATTTCTGAAACACAGAGTTCTTTTAGCAAATCAGTGATGTACAGCCCGGTGCCTCGGGAGGGGCTGTAACACCTGGTACTGCGGCCCTGCAGGCAGGGGAGTTACCATGACCTTGCTGGATACAGTGCCAGAGCCAGCCATCTGAACGCTGCTGCTGGACAGGGAGCTGGCTGCTGCTGGCAAGCAGGATTGCTTGCTCTCATCTATAGAAGTTGCTGTCACAGTCCCTTGCATTGCTTCCAGTAGCAGCATGTAGGTTAAGTACTCTACCAGTAATAAACTCACACAAAATAGAGAAGCTGCATGCATTTCAGTCATTAGTAATTGTGTTGCAAAGATTTTTTAGCTCTTTCAGAAGCAAGCTGAAATAAGCTTTTTTTTTAGGATTTGCTCAATATTACAATTCAGCACGTGTGGTAGTCCTGATAATGGAATGATTCAGATGACAACTCAAACTCTTGGTCTTGAAAATTAGTTTCATTCCCAGCTACTGTGCACATAAGTGTGAGAAAAAGAGTAATACCGTTGTTACAGAGCAGGGAAATATATACAAGAATTGGAGAAACAGGAGTGCCTAAGAGGGCCCACAAGGTTATTATCCAAATCTTGGCCTTGAAAGTTTATATTTCTTCACAGAAATTGACAGCAAAGAGATTTCATATGGGTTTCTATTATGACAGCTGCTACGTTTGTGGTTTCATTTTGTGAAGCCTTGCCATTTAGAACAATAGCTTATTTTTTGGTTCTCAAAGTTTTACTCAACAGTGAATATTTAGACAGTTGTTGAGCTTTTCGTAAGAACTGTGCCATTCCCAGAGGAAAAGTGTTGGCTGGTATATTAACACCATATGTATTACTCCTGCTGATTCATTAGATCTAAAATAGTTCAGATGTTGGAGTAGCACGTCTCATTGCTAATGAGTATATGTTCCAGAACTTAGTCTGAAAGGGAATCATTTGGAAACTTAGGTATGTATATTGGGGGTTGCTTAGTAGATCTCTTTAACCTCTTCCCATTCTCTGTGTTTAAAAACCAAGCCACACACCTTTTAAAATTCATTAGCAAAGTCATATTTCTCCCTCCTGCACCCTGTTATTCAAGACCTGTTATTTTTGTTAGTGTTATTCTGGTTTTGTAATCAGATTCAAGAATTACTAATTCATGTATTGAAATAAGTTCTTTTCATCTGGAGGGCTACTGGCACAGCATTTAATTATTTTCAGAGCAGAATAATAAAATGTAGCAACTAAGGCCATGGTACTTTGTCGTATTTATGCTGCAACTGTTATGGCTACGTATTTGAATGTTCATGCTAATTAAGTACCTAAAGGGGGCCTATAAAAAAACTGTAAGAGGGACTTTGTAAAAAGGCATGTAGGGGAAGGACAAGGGGAATAGCTTTAAACTGAAAGAGGGTAGGTTTTTATTGGATATTATGGAGAAATTCTTTACTGTGAGGGTGATGAGGCGCTGGCACAGATAGATGCCACATCCCTGGAAGTGTTCAGTGTCAAGTTGAATAGGACTTTGAGCAACCTGGTCTAATGAAAGGTGTTCCTGCCCATGACAGGGGAGTTGGAACTAGATAATCTTTAGGCTCCCTTCCAAGCCATACCATTGTATGATTCTATATTGAAAACAAAGTGTCATGTAAGGGAAAAATTAAGAGGTGTAGAATGAAACTGAAAGATATCTTGAGCTGTGTAATTGTTATATGCATCTTTACTGTAGTTAGATGCTTTACTTTTGCTGTTGCTACTAGATTTTTGACTAGAATCTGTGATCTGACGACAATGAACCTTTTAATATTTGGTCTCTTTTCAAAGTCTACCCTCCTTATTTTTGTGTGTGTAAGAGTTATCTTTCATCCTTGAGAGTTTTTTTAAAATGCTTCCTCTGACATTTTAAGAGCAATCTTATTCCCTAATTGTCATTGTATTGCAATCCTTATGTAAGCCAAGCTACTTTTGTTGCTAATAAAATAAGTTTTCCATTCCCAGAAATTCCTAGCATCCTTTTCCTGTTCTTCTGCCAACTTGAATCATATTTCTTGCAAATGGATCACCGGATTTGCATGTCTCAGTTGTGATGAGATCTTACTGGTACCCAGTGCTGCGGCATCCAAAGTGTTCCAGCAATTTAATGGCTGGGTTCCTGCTCTTATCCTGATGAGTCTTTTTCTACATAGTAAACCTTGCGTGATCTATGTAGTCAGTGTTTGTCTTCTTGTCCCCTAGCAATCTGAACCTATTATTTGTTTACTTCTAAGTTTGGAAAAAAGAGAAAGATATCAAAGGTGATTTCTTCCCTGCTACTCTTGAGTGAAGGATGTAGAGCATTCTGTAAATCCTCAACTAAATGAAAAGCTGCAGACTGAGCTCACATACTGTCTGACAAAGAGAGTCCATGTAGGGAAGAGAAGTCATGCCTCAGTCTTACCTGGGCCACATAAATGTGTGCATACAAGTGCACAACCCATTATGAACCATATTTAATAATTATCAGTTCATTAGTTTTTCAAGTTTTTTTTTTTACTTCTCCAAGAAAATGACATATTCACTCAACATCATGAACAATCTGTTTACCTCCTTTGATTGCCATACAAGTTCTAAATACTTTGTTTTCCTCATATGTCTTAAAGAAATGTCAAACTCTTGCCATTCAAGTCCTGAACTATTCAGTAAGATTTCATTGTTTTTACTCTACATGTTTTGTGTGGGACCTCTAGTCCAACAGCCCATTTATGTGTGCTTAAAGTTGTACCTGTGATACTTATGTTGCCTTTCACGGGGCTGCTCAGGTATTTGAAAGTGATTGGATTTGTATACTCTGTTGAATTGGAGCAACCAGGGTCAGAAGATAAAAATTATTGCATTTGCCTCAAAATTGCATGGGGGATTTATGTTCATATTTACATTTTCCTGAACAGACAAAAGTTCCTCCATTGAGCACTTTGGTGGAGTAATGAGAAAAAAGACTTATGCTTTCTGCATTGTTTAGTTTTGTTTTGCTTGTTGTTTTGTTTTGGTTTATTGCTTGGCTTTGGTTTTTGTGCTCTTGTTGGTACCACTTGGCCGGTAAGATGGCAATATTACTTCTTTACCTGAAAGCAAGGGAGACTTGGATGCTAAATGCATATGCTTCAAAGCAGTCTAGGGCCACCTGAATTGTTAGTTTAAACAAATTATAATAATAAACAGATACATATTTTGGTAAAAAGAGTTTGCTAGCTGTTCTGTTAGAAGTGATGGAGTGTTAAAATCTGTAGTTAATATACAATAGTATTGCAGCAAATCTGTTGAGTCCTTGCACATTCTGTCACCTCTTAAGATGATCTTCTGAAAGTACACTAAGGATTTGCTTTATTTTCAGAAAAATTTATCTTTGAATGACATCTCTCTTGACAAAATTTCAGATGTGCGTGAGGTTGTATGTATTCATCAATCCTACAGAGACTCAGTTTTTCCCTCAGAAATGTCTGAACGAATGAACAATAATAGGTGACTCTCATTTGGGTTTTTTTTTTCATCTTTAATAAATGGATCAGTATGTAAAGTCCACTTGAGGTACACTGAAAAAGCAGACTAAATAAAGAACCCAAGGGCTCTTACTGAAATGTGATTGAAACTGTTTCCTTCAAGTATAGACAAAAGAAGTTATTTTTGGACTTAGGAAAAACAGGCTGTGTGAGGCTGGCAATTTTACAGAAGTGACGTTTGTGAACAATAGTGTTACAAGAATTCCTCTTACAAGATAAACAGAAAGACATGGTAGTGCATATGTATTTCATGGATGTCATAATGCTTAGGGAATGTTTGAGCATAAGTGTACAATCAGTGTTTCAGATTTGCCCTACTGTCTTACTGAGGGGAAGGTGGACTACAAGTATGGCTCACTTATTTTAGTTTTAAAGATATATACAGTGTCCTCTAAATGAGTTTCTTTTTTATTCTTAACATTTCTTTGTTTTCTTTATTTTTGGCATTTGGTGTATCTAATGATATAGATACTGAAAGCTGGATTGTTAAGAAACACAAATTTACTGTTAGGAAGCTCTTATGTTCAGAAATAAAACCTTTATTTAATATCCATACAACTCTAGATCACTTTTTCTCCTAGTTTATAATAGTTAAATTGGCTTTCACTCTGCTCTTCAGTGTATTGTAGGTCTTGTGGTTCTCATGAGATATTTTATTTTATTTAAATCTGAACTGAGGCTAAGAGGCAAAACTATAACTTAACATTATTGGGTGATGTTAAAAAAGCTGAAGCAGACTGAATAGGTAAAGTACTATTGCTACCTGTTCCTGAAAAGGGTACCTCTTTGGTTCTGAAGATGAAAGATACAACGGGGTGCAAATCCAAAGAGGTTCACCTGTCTGGAATGAATGATTGATGTCTGTTATAATTTAGCTTTTCCTTGGACACTGACCACCTTTCTAAGAATGTTTTATGAGAAGGGCTGTAAGTAATGTGATTAACAAAATGGAAATGTAGAGCCAAGAACTCTTACTAAAAGTGTCCCTTGCCCAAGTGTGAATAAACTTTCTGAATTCCTTTGGAATCCCCATTGAGGTTCCCCCAAGCAGCTGGAGAAATGTGTGACTGATGGCAGCAGCCTCTGGCTGCAATCCGGCTGCCTAGGAAAGCGTCCAAGTTCATGGGATAAAGCAGTAGGAGCAGTATTTCATAAATACAATGCTATTCCTGCCTCAGCAAGCCTGAGTGTCCCCTTCTGTGTGATTCTTTACTCTTCCTTGCCCACCCCGCAGCTCTCAAGCCTCCCGAAGTAAATGCAGGCACTGGGATTTTCATCTTCCTCCAAGCCACATGGTGTATTGCTATAATGGAGTAATAAATGATGAATCAAATCCTTTTGATAGAAGCTTTTTTAGTAAAAGTGAATTTTAGGCTATGACTATCATGCAGAAATGCAGTGACCAAATCTCCTGAGGATCAGGAAAGGCTGAATGATACAGAAATGCAGACAAGACCTTAGGGATGTTCCTAAAAAGACAACTTTACTTATATCTTAGGCAACTGGTGTCATGAAGTAAAAGAGAAATACTCTGGGAGCAGAAAAATTTTGCCAAATTGGATGAAATAATAAGGGAGTGAGAAAAATAATCAACATTTCTTTAGTTAATTGCATTTTGATGAGGATTTTTGCATTTTTACAGCATGTCTCGTGGCTTACAAAGGTACAGTAATCTCCATAGGAGATGACGTTCAGTAGGTGGCATTATGTTTAATTTTTTTCTAGAATTGTGCCCCCTGTGCTGACCAAGTGGAATACTGCTTTTCCTAATGCCATTTTATAATGGCAATTATAAAAGTTTTCTGGAAGCTCTATGAAAGTTATAGTTTGGATGAAAGTGCCATTTTTTACAGGAATAATTATTTCTTAACTATTCTCATTTGAAGTTCAAGAATTCTGCATCCTGCTGAGCCATTGGGTGTTTCTATTTTCGGTACTTTGTGTGCTGCTTGAGTCATATTGATTTCCAAATACTTTTATAGTGTACAAAACAGGAAGAATGTAATAGCCTCATACAGAAGCTGAGATGTTGCTGGGTTTTTTTCCCTAATTAAAGCATTTATTAAAATTGCAAAAGGAATTGCTCAATGTAATAAGAAGCTGCATTTTCTCTGTTTGCAACCCAGGCTACTGTTTGAACTGATTCCAGTGGTTTCTTATAATTGTTTGAGTGTAAGCTTTATCTGCTGTGGAAGAAAAGTAAGGGATAAACTTTCTTGTAATGTCTTCTCTAAAGGTAGGAACACACAATTCGTGCAGGGCAGAAGAGGTGAAATCTAACAATACCAAATAATTGAAGAAGGAATAATTTTCTTTTTGTCTGTGTTATCATTGTTTGATCTATTTATTTGAATGCTGTTATAATCATTAATATTTTGGAGCACCAGCTTCCTATAATTAAGGTACTTTTTCTTTCAGTTATCCTGAATATTCTAAAATACAGAACTTGGATAGAATTTTGCTTGTGAAGTAATGTTAGTGGTTCACATTTACATGTGGTTTTGGTTTTTTAGAGTGAGGATGCCTGCAATATTTTTACTTCTAAAGTAAATAGAGAAATGTGGCAACAGTATTTTCTGGTTCTAGTATATATGGGTACCGCAATACTTCCCCTTTTCTTAGGCAAAAAAATTCCTGGAGTACCTGTTTGGTTCCTCTCAGAAGGTTTTAAGTTCTGAGAATTGATAGTTCCATGTAGCTGGTCACGTCTGAAGACTAATCAACAGTCTGCCAGATTTCCTGCACAGACGTTAACTAGTCTAGTAGAAATCATCTGTTAGGATTTATTTTTGTGCTCCTAGGAGGTTTTATTAATTTCTTCCCCTCATACATGCCTGTGCCTTTCTCTGAAGGACAGGGACAAATATCAGAGGCGGAAGCCATCACCATCAGTGTGCACCTCCTTCCTGTAACGCAGAAAACTTGCCTCCTGCTTGTTGCACCATCCCCATACGAGAAGTAAGATCTGGGCTTGCATGTGGCACTCTGCATTTTGGCTAAGAGCATTTTACAAACATGCACTCAGCCTCTGGTTTGCATGTACAGCTCGTGCACTGAGTAACGTGTGGTTTGGCAGACTGTCTGGATGCGAAGAAGAGCACCTGAAGTCATTGGCCATTAGCAGCTTATGCCCCACAGACGTATCCTCTATTATTACTGGTGACATTTTTGGTTTAAAGAGGGAAGATATCAGTGATAACGTTACATTTTTCAGTATAATAGCTTTCTGAATCTGGGGAGTGCAGGATGATTTGGACCTTCTCCAAGCCCTGATAAGGTAGCCAGGTTATTTTTGTACTTCCTTGTGAACTTTAACAGTAGTTGGTTATATATAGACAAATCACAGTATAACTTCAGGCATGGGTAAGTGTTAAGTATTTTGCCCCAAATTGCATAATGAACTTGTAAAAGCAGAATATGAAGTCAGAATTTCCTAAGGTGTAAGTCCTGCTTCTATCCATCTTCCTCTTGTACTGCTGGTCCCTACCCTTTCATAACTTTTTAAATACAGCCTTTTTGCAAACTTCTCCTTTGCTATTCTTTCATCCTCTGCTCTTCAGTTCTCCATACCTTTACTGAAGTCTGCTTTTCTGGGAAGATACCTCAAGAGTGTGAGCCAGGCTGTGCTGAATAGCAGGGAAATGGGAGGATGATGTAAGGGCAATGAAAGGGGTAATTAGAGCGTTCTGCATTCAGAAGTGTCTCCTCAAAGAATTCACACAAATGGATAGAAGGATTAGGCATGTGAATTAAGGGCCTGCCAGGAAATTTGTTGCTTTGAAGACTAAGGAAATAAATGAATAAGAGCTTCACCAACATGGGGTTAAGGTTATTCATTGGTGCTCTGTAGTTTTTGAGGATGTAGAGAATAGCTAATACAAAAACTCCAGAAAGCAGAAAGTGTATGATTTAATGTGTTCGGCTTCCACTGCAGGATTTTAATTCTGCTTTTCTGGAATGATGCCTTGCTGTATCTTCACATGCTCTACACAGCCTCTGCAGGTGCTCCAACTGTTCTGGGCACAGAACACCTGGGCCCTGTGGAGCAAAGCCCTAACATGTTGCTCTTTGCCTGGCAAAATTTGGATTTTTAAATAGGTATGGTAAGTAGGGGCTTTTCCCAGCACTGAGATTACTCTTCAGAAATTACAGCAGACTTGCCTGGGGTTTCATTCTGAGATGTTCCTTTCATTTACCCATCACTATACTTTCAGGATTCATTGTCATATACGCCAGTAAGCTATTAGTAATTCCATGACATGAAGGCATTTTTGTTCATCTCTAGGGAACTTTTGTAGCTGAATCATTCCCACACAATCAATTCTGTTCAGCCCTGAAAGGAAGCATTCTTGATTCCTTGGGATAAATATATACTCTTTTCAAATCACAAGATGCAGCTCTTCCAGGCTACTCTCACTAACGACTCCACTGGTTGCCACACTGAGCGTTAACATAGTGAATGCAGCTGGAGTGTTTGCAAATATGTGCTGGAATGTAAATGTGTGAATACAGCATAAACAATAATGCATTGTTCTAGTTCATTCACATATCTATTCATGTATCTTGTAGCAATTTTCGGGCCCCTGAGAACCATCATTTAGTCTGTCCTCTTGGCTGTCCTTCCTGTATGGGTTTCTCAGACAGTAGCTTTCTTCAGGAGTTCATCTTTGAGCTCCAAAGAAATCAAAAGATGGACAACCTCTACTAATTGCAGAGGTTTTTCCTATCCATGAACCCTTGTCACTCAACCATTCCCGGGGACTGTTGGCAGCTCCCTGACTTCATAGCCAAAGTCCCATTGCAGAGGTGATAAGTACATTGTTTTTCATTACTTAAGGCATCTAAAAGCATCTGAGACACCACTGGCACACTTGAACTGCACTAACTATGCTTTGGGAAAATTCAAAACATATGGATTTAAAGAGTGGTTTTTTTCTCATTATTTTCCATCTTCACTTCTCATAGGAAAACCTGGAAGAAGGCACTAATACAGAAAAATTTCAAATAAAGTTTTTAGATCCAGATATAAATTGCTGAAGTTCTCTTGCTTCATTCCTGTGTGCATGGCTCAGCAAGTCCATACAGGGTGTAATTCAGATGGAGAGGAGTTAGTACATTAAGTACCTTAAGGGAAGGGAGGTCTTAAGAGGAGCCAACTGAGGAAGAATACTTTTGTTGAACTTGAGTTTTGAGTACTCACTAATACCGAAACATAACAAGGGATTGAATATTAACTTCTGGACTGTGGTTTTTTGGTCTCAGTTATGCCCTTCCTCTGTTCATTTTCTATATGTGATTGAGCTGTGTTTTGGGAGAGCCATAGTCTCTAAAGTCTTAATATTTTGTATTACTTTATCCATGGTACTTTACCGGCTTATTATGAGAACAACGCTTCCAATGCTCTGTATTAACTTTCATAGTTATCCTTGCAAACAGTAATTGATCTTTTCATGAATTTAAATATCCTTCTTCAGAGGCATGCTGGGAGATTTTTTCCTGTGGCTGAGCGATAATCTTTATTCTATTTACAACTTTTAACAAAGCTCTGGTTTCTCAGCTAATTAAATTATGCGGGGTTTCTTTCTTTTTTCTTTTGATAGAAGCACTTTCATCTTTAGTGCTTTTTCACCTCTTGAGGTATTTTCAAAATTAAAATGATAATATGAAAAAGCCACAAGACATATGTTATCCAGTCTTGGTTTAGACATCCGTAATGGATTCTTGAGCCTCAAGTGAGAATACATCAAGAAAAGTTTAATTCACTTAATCAGAATGACGAAGGAAGTTTGTTCAGCATTATACTTCATTTTGACACAATTCTATTCAGATTTTAATAGAATTAACTCATGATCTATGTACCCATGAGTTAAGATTGTATTAATTTCCACTTCTTTATTCCATTTGCTGCATTTCAAATACAACATTTTAAAAGTAGCTGTTGAGGGGTGCTGCGTCATGCTCCTATGCTTTTATACTCCCTGAATGCTGCAATATAGATTACATTAGTAGAATTTACTTTATTTGAAATAGCATCTGAATATATGTAGTAGCATATATGTGCTTCACAACACTTATTTATATTTTATATATGTATATGTATATATATACATTCTTTTAAATCATTGCAGTGATCACTACTGTCAAACCAGGTTAAGTCAGTAGAAGTTTTTTTCAGACTTGTTCTGGGATACACAAAGAAATACATGCATGTTTTTTTCTTGAGCAGATACTTTTTTTTTCTTTTGTTAATATAAAAAAACCCAAAAGTGCACAGGAAACACTGTTTTGCTTAGTGCAAATGTGAGTACTTTCTCACTATCTTCAATATTCTTATAATGATCTGTTTTACGTTCAGCAATTTGAAGGCTTTCTTCAGCAAAATGAGTCAAGGTGTTTTAATTAATAGTCTTTAGGACCGTTTCAGTATTATACTTTCGAAGTTGTGAAGTGGAAGGTTTTTGTTGGGGTTTTTTAATTAGGAAAATTAATTTTTTCTTAATCTAACAACATATTTTGCCCATGACATACTAAGAAATGCCATTCTGTTCTGTTGATAAATAAAGTATTCTGGAAATTTGTTATTTGGAGTCATTTGGCTTTGTTAAGCTAAAGATTTTGAACATGTCTGTATGCTCTTTGTTCAGCTTGATGTTCAGTATTTTGAGGAGAGGTTTAACACTGTTCCAAGTCCCTGTAGCCCCCTCGCCGGCAGCTGGGGAAGGGGGCCAGAGCCCCCCAGGGGGGCTCCTGCCCCTCAGCTCGTGGCTCTACAATGTGGCTACTTCTCCAACAACAACTACAACTACAACTGTCTCACCTTCTCTTCCCTTCTGCTTGTGATATGTTTATATTTTGCAGAAGCGCTCATTGGCTCAAACCTCAAGGGTCACCACCCCCTGGGGATTTTCCATTTTATAGCTTCAGGGAGAAAACTGTTTTCCCCCACCACAATAAATTATTCACAGATGACTGCAAATTCTAGCCAAATTGCTTATTTAAATGCATCATTACTGGACACCTCACCAGCTTCTCATTCATTTTCAGCGCAGTGTACTTCTACTTCATTTCAAAACTTATTTTGCTTAAGAAACCAC
Source organism: Lepidothrix coronata (assembly GCF_001604755.1). Lineage (NCBI taxonomy): Eukaryota > Metazoa > Chordata > Aves > Passeriformes > Pipridae > Lepidothrix > Lepidothrix coronata. The sequence goes on from NW_016690198.1 coordinate 3,714,104, forward strand.
TCTGTTTTTCATGGTTTACTGTCTGTGCTCAGAAGATGATTATTTTACTCCTCTTTTTAAGTGGTTATGTGTTGCTCACATTCCAATCGATACAATGCTTGACTGTTAGGCTTTTTTTTTAATGCTTATTTGGTCCATTTTGTATGATAATGCCAAAAGTAATCTATTATTCCATGAATAGTTGTTTATTCATCAATTCTTAGATTTTACCCTTCAGATTTGGTTGGTAGATATTTCATACAGAATGGGTCAGAATTTCTGGATACAACATGTCATAGTATATATAATGTCTTTTTCTGTTAGAATGTTTTAACTGCGGTGTAAATAAAAGCAGCCTGAATTTTGTGTCCAAACCCAAATTTTTAAGTGGCAGACTGGTTCTATTGGTTGATAACACAATTGTGGTTCAATCTGCAGCATTGCAGATATGAAATCAAGTCCCAGTGCAGACAGAGGCAAGGAGAGAGAAAAGATCTTACCAGGTACTTGCCATGCTTTGTCCTTTGCAACAAAAGGCAGTTGTGTTCATCAAGCAGGCTGAGCACTGTAATAACTAAAAAGCCCTGTTTGGGTCTAACAGTAGGTGTGGGAAAATCACTTAAAGATAGGGATCTTGGCTTTTTGCAAAGGAACTTATCAGACTCCAAGATAACCTGGGTGACTTTGCACCCTGGGTGTATGACCTTGCAGGTGTTTGGCCAGCTGCCATCCCAAAGCACTGGTAGCCTTGACGATCTGGCTTGGCCACCAGAAAGCTTCTTGGCAGGATCTTGGAAGCCAAAGCTTACAGCAGGCTCTGATGGTGCTGCTTATAGGCCCAGAGCTCAGAAATCCCAATATCTTCATTGTTCACAAGCCAGGGATGGCACCGGTTTGGAAATCCCAAGCTGTTTGTGTCTTGTTACTTTTGCTCTGCAGTAGCCATCTGGATTGGTAGAAAATGTGGGAACTTCATTGGCCTTGTGTCCTTGACAGTCTTCAGGCCCCAGGAAGGGGCTCCCAGAGGAGCTGCCAGAAGAGCAAACAGGCTTCTAGCTCAGCTTTAGTGAGAATTAAAATTTTCTGCAGGGACATATCAAATTCAGCATTTTCTAGCAAAAAGTGGCTATACTGCAACATTCTTGACCAGTTGTATTAAAAGCTTAAATTCTTTCATCCTGAAGAAGAAAAAAAATTTAGGAGATTGGAGGTTGGTGATACCTTCTTGGCATTTGTGTGTTTACAATACTGTTTCTGAAGTCAGGCCAGAAAACCAGACTATCCAGATGAAATAAGGATTTGGGTCTTTGGTTTCCAAGAAGAAGCTTGAAACAGTATAAAATGTTTTGCAGTTCATTTAGAAATTTTTTGAAAATTTGAGGGAGAACAAAGATATTGTGTATAATTTCTAATTCTCCTCACATTTTAATCCTGATTTACCCTGTGGCAGATCACAATCAACAGTCTGCGAGGTGGTATGCCATCCAAGGTGTTCTCATATATTCAACAGTTGAAGTCTCAAACATTTTCATGCTTACATTTCTATTCCTGAATATTTGTTCAACTTCTAAGCTCCTAGTTTGAAGTTTTTTTAAAACTACAGAGTTTCATAGCAAAAACTTTATCTCAATTAATTATTTTTATTTAAATTACTAGCATACCAGAGAAGGGGAGAACAGTTTGTCCTGTTTCCAAATACATTGTAAAGCTTGATGAAACCTACTTGCAATCAAAGCATGATCACTGTGCATGTTCTTGACTAAATTTTTACAAGGATTACCTTGAGCACAGTTGTTATCTTTATGTAATATTAATTAAACAATATATCCCAAAGCACATCAAGAGTGAACAAATAAAAAACCCTAGTGGATTGCTACTCTCATTAGATTATCTCCCCTTCTTTCTCCTCCCCTATCTGCCTGGAATTGATATTTCTATTTGGAAATGTCAGATCTTAAAGTGCCTGTTATGAAAAGTTATTACTGTAATGTGATAGAACAGATTCATCATTCAGAGAAGGAAAGATAGCCAAGGAGGAGGCAGGAAAAGCAGGTGGCCAGAGGCAGAGGCTCCCTTTCCTGTTCTGCTTCATCCTTTTTTGTATATCCCTCTGCAAATCCAGTACTTTAGTTCTAAGCACATACTGGAGTCTAATACCACACAATTCATTGTCCTATGAGCTGCGGTGATCATGTAAATATCCACATCTAGGGATACAGTAAATTTTGATTTTAAATGAAGGACAATATTGAAATGTTATTTATATAAAAGTAGTAGTAGTAGTAGAATATTGAAATTATATTATATAATAGTAATAGTAGTAGTAGTAGTGGTAGTAATAATAATAATATCTTGTAGATCTTTCACCAGCAACTGCTTGTGAAGAGAATTAGTCATTCTGACCATTTCAAGACATGTTCAGATGTTTTAAACTCTAAATTGTGCTCACGTGCTGGTACTGTTCCTTTCTTCTGTGTCAAATTTATAATGTATATTTTACACATTTTGCCTCTTTTCCATCTGTTGTTCCCAACAGAGAGATCCTTGTAAGTAGCATGTGAAGATAGGCATTTTGTTTAGTGGTTTAATATAGTGTTAGCTATCAACCCATGCTGAGGAACGCTGCCCTTTTCTAAATATTTTTGAAAGCACAATGTCCCTTTTCATTTTCACCATTTAAAATAAATTATTCAGACATGATCCTAAGCCGTGGCTTCCATGAACCACTTAGCTTGAATTTGCACAGTGTCTTCTTTAATTTGCACAGCGTCATCCTCTCTGGTATGTGAAGTTACTACTTCCTCCATATTCGTTCATACAGACATGCACCTGACAAAGAATTCGCAGGAATGAACTTTGTCATTGTTTTGTTTATAGCTCCTCTTTCTTCTAAATAAAAAACCCTAAGGATGCCAAAGCTACTACTACACATCACTTTTTTACAGATCTTCTTTTTAGAAATCAGAATGTGCCTCGCTCAGGTCCTCAGTTTTCAAAGCATTTTTTAAGGAATGTGAAACTTTTCTTACTATTTGAGGAAACTTTCATGAAAAACAATGACACTTGTTTTCATGCAAGTACAGATTGTTTGGTTATGTGCAATTACTGAAGTGTGACAGGATCCTTCTACAAAGTCTCCTAAATTCAGCAAAACAGTTTAAATGTTCTTTTTATATCCATTAACAGAATGAAAGCACAAAAAGAAAACTAAAATTAGTTTCTGTTTTGTATCTGAAAAAAAAAGCATCAGAAGACTACAGTTAAAGAAAAATTTGAATAAAGAAAGATGCAGAAGCAATAGGCTGTAGGAGATGAGATGGAAACAGATAGGAAATTGGAGATTTTCAATTTGGACAAGCGCTGACTGAGAATGTTTTCTTTCTGTCATGTAGAAATCAGTCCTATGATGGTAGCAAAATTAAATATTCTACCAGTGTTCATTTAGCTGCAGATTGGCCCTTTTGGGACTCATCTCAAATGCAGGAATAAAACAAACTGCTTCTCAGAGTTTTGAAGCAGTTCTCTTTCCTCTACACCCAAGAGAATTAAAGGGAAAAAAAGTAAAACATGGATCAATGGACTCCTTTTTCAGTTATTTTACAAAACAATACAGATTGCAGGGAATGAATCACCTAATGATATGTCACTTCTCAAAAATTTAATGAAAGAGATTATTCTCTGAAGTAACCTGCTGTGCCTGTTTCACAGTGACAATACACTATATTCCCTTAAGCTATTTCTGACATCGCTTAGTCTAACATAGTTTAGAATGTTTGATGGAAAATTAGGTGTGGGAGAGATGCTGGCTAGTGTAACCAGTAATCTTGGGGATACTACAATAAACTGAGAGTCTGGGCAGAGGGGATATTTGATTTATGAGCTGTCACATATACTAAAGCAAAAGAAACGAATTAACTGTGTGACAATCTGATACACTATTCTATCACTTCACAATAGTACAAAGCTGCTTCGGAGATTTTGCAGGTGTTATAAAGTTGAGGTACATGTTGCTATTGATGATGAATGTAGATGTAGATGTAGAATGTAGATGTAGAACTGAAAGCTTTATGTCATATTGGGTCATATTAGCAACAGTGTTATAGGCAATAGGCAGAGAGCAAGGTATGGCTGCTTGTTTGTAAAGTCTTGAGCTTCATGATTTTAAGATTCAAGGGAAGTTTGTGGCACTAGATGACCTTAGCTGTCAATATCCAGTGGATTTTGGGATTAATTTTAATGTGGCTTAACATTTAGAATGTTTTGAGAAACTAATATTTTATAATGCTTCTGAAAGTTGCTTTATTCTAATAAATCTAGTGATACAGCACTCAGAAATGACTTCTGATTTTGAGTGCATTATTCTTTGAATGAGAATTTGAGAATCTGGAACTAGAAATGAAACCTCTGCTATGATTTCCTTGCTTTCAGTAGATTGCTCTGTCATATAGCACCTTCATAAATTCTCTGATCTTCATTATCAAGTTGGTTCAGAATTTTGGTCCCATTACTTTGATGGCATGACTCTTCCAGGCTTGTCAGTCACTGTGTTTAAAAACTTTCATTTGAATTTGAGCTGAATATTTATATGTCCATTTGTTTTCATTCCAATGTTCTTTTACTCTGACATCTTTCTCTCTCAATAGTATTTAAGCTTCTGTTCTATTAATGCTCTATAATAACCTTAAGGAATCCTGCAGTATGAAAGAGTCTGGGGGAGCTAAGGCAAACCATCTGCAAGCACCTCAATAATTAATTACTTTTGATATTCTCCCTGCCTTTGTACTGCCACTCTTCTCTACATTTAGGTGTATAGGATTATACCAGTAACGTAGTGCTAAATATGAAGTGTTCAGTATTCCTTAGGATTGATATTCCCTTTCTCATTTAGATGCCCTGCATGCTTCATGCTTGATGATGTAGGAGACTAAATATAGTATTTTTGTGCATATATGTGCATATTTGCAAAGACCATTCATGAAGGTTGAACTTTCTAAATGTCCAAACTAGCTGTTGCAATATAATTCTGACATGATATTAGATGCAGCATTAAATTTTCTAACTAAGCTTACGTCCATGTCATCAGCACAGATTGCTGTTTGTTCAGTTCCTTTTATTTGGATGAACCTCAGAAAAGTATACGTTATGTATGAATTCTGCTGATGTACTATGAAGTTGTAAGCTGTCCAAACGTTGAGCTGTTTTTTATTACACAAATACCAGTAAATTTGCAGAGTTATCAAATACTAAACTACTTCTGTACACAAGGACTAAGGCAATAATGCACATTCAACAAGTTCTTTGTTTTATTCACTGCAAAGACAAAAGGAAAAAAACCAAAGCTGTCAGGAAGAAAAGTTTGCTAAACAAAAAACAAAGATTTTCTCTGCAGCCTGTATTTGAGATTGTTGCATAGGCAGCTGAGGAGACACAGCAAGATCTTCAGCTAGAACTGTGCTGCTGTTGTGTTGAATTTTGTAAGCATAACAGGCTTGAGCCAGAATAAATTTAGAGAACCATTATGGTAATATTAACAATTGCGTAAGTATAGATACTGTTCCTGAAAAGTGCTGTGACAGATACTCAGAGAAAATCACTTTCAGTATCTTTAAATATTTCCCTATATGTAGAATATGTGTCTTGCAGACTTTTTTCCTCTTTTCTGTCTCTTTTCTTTGCTTTTCTGCAGAATGTTAAACATTGAGTGTTATGTTATGACTCCTCAAGTCATCAGAATAAATTATGGTTTTATAGTGTTGTCTTTGTTTTTTGTTGTTTTTTTTTTTCATATTAGGAGAATATTAAGCTTGCCTATTGTTTATTTTTATCAAAAAAGTGAACATAAGTCTATGTAAGTCTATGTGTTTATTAAAAACCTCAGTGTTACTTAGAATGATGTTGATACAGTTGCAGGCAAAAAATCACAGAATTCTGATAAAGGTGATGAAAATATTTCTTTGTTCCTAATTAGAAGTTTTACATGATAAACAGAAGCCTTAATGAAACACATCACGTTGCTTTCAGTGGGAAAAAAGATATGACCTTAGAAAGTAAATAAATTGAATTTAAATGTTAATATATGTGAATGTTCCAATGTTATTCTTATCTATTTAACTATAAATTCCAAATAAGATTAAAAAATGTGAATAGTCTACTGATATGTCTTTAGATAAAATTTTAATTGCTTGGGTCCAGAAACAAATAAACAAACCCCTGACAAAAACCAAAACAATTCAACAGTATTTTGTCTGCTATAAACAGTATTTTGAATTTAAAACTTTTATTTTTCTTTCAAGAAACAGGAACTTCTTTTACTTACTAAATTCAGACAAGTTGTTGCTTCATTATTGAAAAAAAGCTCTTTCTGAAATTTTGGTAGAAGATAGAAAATCTGCTGCCCATTCAATTTTGGGATGGCTTGGTAATGGTACTTCCTACCATGTGGTTGCATATCAAGTTTGCAATGGTTTGAAGAGGCTGAACTGTTATGAGCCATCTACATTCTGCCTGAAAGTCTTTGTGGATTTGAGAAGTTGCCTCACCTTACCCAGTTTACTCTCTGTGGGTAAAAGTATGTCAGCTGAACTCTTCTATATTGTACAGCTTTAACCAGTTGCAAAGGCATAGAAATGAGCTGTTATTTTAACATAAACTGTTAAACAGTTGGCAACTATTGCAAGTCATTACCAGATTTGTCTGGATGGAAGTTTTTTTTACAGTAATCTAATATGCTGTCACCTAAAGGCACATGAACTCTTGAAGCGTATTTAGACACATTTAGGCATTGGAAGCAGGTTACTGGGAATTTTCTACAGTATAGCAACAGACTACATTTTTATGAAATAAATAGAGTAAGCAGATGAATTGAAGTGATAACCTTGCAAAAGGGAGGAAGAATAATTTAGTATCTAGAGATGGGGTGGGCATTTTGGCAGCAGAAAAATAAATCAATTACATCCTTTTTGCAGTCTGATTATGATTTCTAGCAGTATTTTAGTTCTGCTGCTACTTAAATTTATTTTTACTGTAAATTTAATAATAAGTTTATTAATAGTTAACATATCCATTATTTGGTAAAAAGATAAATCATTGGGTCCTTTAATTTGCAAAGTGTAAGTGTAAAAGAAATAATATGTACTTACTCTGAAGAAACTGCAATTGAATCAATTATTGCACTTTGTGATTACTTATAGATAATATAATGGTCTGGAATTCCTAACTCCAAAGGACAAAAACTGTTTTATAAAAAAGGAGGTTTCAGCTTTAGGAATGGGAATGCAAAATTGAAGGAGTTATCCAGGTGTTGAAAAAAATTAATTTAGAAAAGAATGCATGTTTGCTAGAGGGTTGATGATGAGCATTAATCATTTCACTACCAGTGCAATTTCATAACAATCATAATAATAAAAAAATATTTTTTCAGAATAATTTTTTTTTCAGACTCAATGTAGATTCTTACTTTTAGTAATTTTGTATTGATAACAACTAAATGCAGTAAATCATGCTTTTCTAGAGTTCATTCACATTCCAAAGTAATATTTTGCCCATTCCTGGAATTAAGCATCTTCTTTTTTTCTGAAAGGAACTGAAAGACTCGCAAACCATGAGTTCTTTGTGTAGAGAGAAAATTAGATTCCTCAGTAAAGAGAAACTGGACTGAGGATGGAAAAAAACCTGAACTGAGAGATAAGGTGCCTTGGGAGTTAAAGCAAATCCCTCATTTTTGCATTATAAAATACATCTTTCTAAAGCTGAGTGGATGAAATGTTCTATAACCTTTAGGTAGTATCTTAATATTTTCCTCTCAATTTGACAATAGTATGACAATTAACAGATGGACGTAAAGCATTTACTGAGATTAGCAATACAACTGTCATTGACTCATACTAACTTTATAAACCTAGATGATGTGTCAAGATGTGTTTTTAATTGAAGCTGAAGTATTGGTATGATCACATATGTAATAGTCCCTTGGAAAGCCTTGCCCAAAAAGTGGGTGCAAATGTTTTACTTGAGTTTAAGGAAAGATAGCACAAGCTTATGAATAGGGCTCTGTTGAGGATAATTAGAAAAATAAACCCACATGAGACTCAAGAAATCCAGCTGGGATCTGGAAGGGTGCTCGTTCTCTAAAGTTGTTGGTTTCAGAACGTTCACAGTGAAACAGAAGAAACTGGAAAATGTGTATTTTTTTAATCTGGAAAGCTAATTATCTTTTTAGGGAAGCTGTGCCTACTCATTTCCTCTACCTTTGTCATTCCAAATCTTTGTTCCATAATTGCTGACATTTTGATCCATGGTATGACTTGCTTGAGAATTCATCACGTTTTGTGTTCTAAGGTAGAATGAAACTGAAGAGCCAGTTGGGCCTATTCCTGTAACACTAAACAAACATTGTAATGACAAAGAGTATATTTCAAAGTTTATTTTGTCAGTTAGACAGACATGCATGCAAGGGTTCTTTCGGTACTGTAGGTAGAGTTTTGAAAAATAAATTAATGGTTGATGACTTCTGAAGGCCAAACACCCTGTTCCAAGAGGCAGTTTCGGGTACCTTTGATAGCAATCCCAAAGTGTTTGAAATACTTACCTACAAACACATGAAGGGAGAAGAGAGAGTCTGAAGAAAGTGTACCGATTGAAATTGGTTGAATATAAATGGAGTTATGGTTAGCAGAGCATGACAAATGGTGTTCTTTCTGGACTGTTGAGGTGATTTCAAGTTTGAGAAGTAAGTGTTTAAAGGGCTTTGGGACCAGGGCTTTGGGATCTCCTTGGATTAGGAATAGAGTCAAACTTTAAATATGTCTGTGGTTTTCTGGTATTGCAACAGAAAATCCTTCTGTTACACTTTCCATCTCTGGAAGTGTTCAAGGCCAGGTTCGATGGGATCCTGAGCAACTTGATCTAGTGAGTGGTGTCCTTGCCCCCCGGCACAGGGGTTGAAACTAGATGATCTTTAAGGTCTCTTCCAACACAAGCCAGTCTGTGATTCTATGATGAAAATACTGATTTATTTTCTCCTGACAGTATAAAATACATGTGTCACAATTGCCATGAAAGTATTTTGGGACAAAAGGTTTGCATATTGAGAAAATTCATATTGTCAGTCCACTTGCTGTACAGACACGTGACATACTCATGTTAAGACTGGCATTCTGATTCCATGCTAATAGCCCCATTGTTATTAATATATGCTGCCTGCTTCTGATCTACTTTGCTTAGAATGCATGTTGGTTTTTAATGTGTGACATTTATGGGTTATGGATTAAAAAATTAAATTTTACAAAATAAAAAATATCTCATACATTTTTAATGGAGTTTACAAAAGAGCTATTCTACATTTTCCCTCTAGCAAGATGGTACAGTATTGAGTTAAGTGTCTATACTTCTGTGGCCTTGTAAGATTTAATGTTCTGGGCAAAGATATTAATTGTCTTTTGGAATGGACAGATAGATTTGCCTAAAACCTGCTTCTTAATTAATTGGATTTTTTGAAGAGCAAGTAATTTGCAAATGAGGTTTCAGTCTTAATTTTTTATAGAAATTTTCTCATATTGTAGGCATAGGGCTTTTTTTAAGAATTATATAAAGGGCCACAAGAAAGTATTACATTGTGTGATTTAACATTTCTATTGGAGTGTGAAAGTAGAACCTCGGTAGTATAGAAATTCAAATCATCTCTCATGCAAAACATGTCCAAGCCTGGACTGAAAATAAATAAAAATATCTGAAGAGTCAAGCTGTTATGGCTGTTCACTACAACGTGAGGAAACTGAATTTACCACTCATTTATACACATTTGCACTTTACTCCCAATAAAAAATGTAAACTGCCAGTAGGAAAATATATATGAGACAACTTACCACTCTTACAGTCTCCCAAGCTTTTTAGAAGTGCTTAAAAAACTTAAAAAACTTCAGCTGTTACTGTTGAGGATCAAGAGGAAAATGAAATCAGCAGAAGCATTTGCAAGTCATTTCATCTTTCTGTGAAAGGGAGAACTGAGCATCAGAGCCATGGCTAGGTAAACTTATCAAGAAAGCATTAGGCTGTATAGCCAGTCTAATCTCATGCTGGGCTGTAGATGACACACAAACCTGCGAACAAATGTAGTATATTGCTGTAAATTCTCAGGGATGCTGGAAAGCTCATATACATGCATTTTTATACAGTTGCATTTACCATTGTGGATCTTTTAGTCTACACTGGTGTAGTCTTAATTCAGTACATACACTAAAATCTCACACTTTTACCCTGTTCCTTTCCCTTTATTTTGTCCACTGAAATATATCTTAACCATAATAAAATTATTTCATGTTAAGCATTTACATAAAGTGTGGAGTGCCATGAGCACATTTAATTTTTGTTTAAAATTATCTCTAAAATTAGTTTTCTTATTTCAGATGCCCTTTTCCTCCCTGTTATTAAAAAAAGCTTGAATTTAAAGAAATGTTTTAAAGAACAGAATACAAGAATTTCAATCATGAATTCTGCATATATTTATCCACAGTTTTTAGGACAACTTCTTTTCCTTTGATACTAGATAACAGTAGTACAGAAGGAACCATTTCTGATATAACATGGATAGGCTTCTTGATTGGGGACCCAAAAAAAAAAAAGATTAAAAAGCCTAGATAACAAGTTCACTGCAATTCACTGAAGACCAGCTACAAAAAAAGCTCAAATAATAAAGCATTCACAGCAGTTCACTGAAAAGTAGGTATACTGGCAAAAATACTGGGCATACTTTGAGACCCTAACATTAAGTGAATGAGAGATTCTTAAAATTTGTTTACTTAGTTGAAAGCATTAAATAAATTTATTGCACTGATGGAGCAGAAAGTTTTTGTCACTGCGAAACCTAACATTTCTACTTAACTTTTTTTTTAAAATATAATTTAAAAAAATTTCTCTATGGTACTAGTGAAGCACTCTAGTCAAATCCTTATTCAATAGGAATAAGCTGATAGTAGGTATAGTTTTTTAATATACAGACTTTATACTGGTCTATCACCTTAGTCCATCAGCATTCCTTTTCACCGGTAGAAAAAAATTGGATAACGGTATCTGCCATTGTCAGTCCCTTTCAGTAAAAAAAGCAACAAACATTTCTTGCTGTAAGAATGGTTGGTCTCTGTTCCACCATTCCTGTATTATACATTGTTATTTTCCAGTTCTAATACATAAGAAAGCTACCCTTCTTTTCATGCCCAGCTCTTCAAACACTCTATGGAAGAACAGTGTTTACTTCCTGTACTGTCTTGGCTTCCTCTTTGTATGAGAGTCATGGTTTCACCCCAGCCAACACCAAGCCCCATGCAGCCGCTCACTCAGTCCCCCACCAGCAGAACTGGAGAGAGAATCAGAAGGGTGAAAGCCAGAAAACTTGTAGGTTGAGATAAAGACATTTTAATAGGGAAAAGAAAGGCTACACACACAAAGCAAAACAAATTAGTTCACTACTTCCCACAAGCAGGCAGGTGTTCAGCCTCTCCAGCAGAGCAGAGCCCCATCACACATAACAGTGACTTGGAAAGACAAATGCCATCACTCCAAACGTCCCCACTTCCTCTTTCTTCCCCCCACTTTATATACTGAACACAGTGTCATATGGTCTGGAATGTCCCTTTGGTCATTTTGAGTCACCTGTCCTGGCTGTGTCTCCTCCCAGCTTCCCATGCACCCCCAGTTTCCTCACCAGCCTGGCAGTATGAAAAGCATAAAAGGCCTTGGCTCTGTATAAGCACTGCTCAACAATAACAAAAACACCTCTTTCTGTATTATCAACCTTGTATTCAGCACCAATCCAAAACACAGCCCCATACCAGCCACTGTGAAGAAAATTAACTACCCCAGCTAAACCCAGCACAGTGAGTATTTTATTTCTCTCTGATTAAGTGTTCAGATCAATAAAACATGTGAACTTCAATTGCTTTTTTTTTGCATGCTGTGGGTTGTGACTGAGACTCCCTACCTCATTTTGCACAGCTGCCAACATGGTAGTTTAGAAATACAGAGACAGGCTGTTATCAAAGTGCAGGTATCATCTAATTGGGAATTACAGGGATGGTGAAAGAAGGGCTGTCTTTTCCTTCTGGCCCTAAGAGTACAGAGTGATGTCAGGGCTGGACAGCAGCCACTGTTGCAGGCTCTTGATCCTAAGATCTGTCTTTTCCAAGGTCTATGATGATTTCTAGATTGATCTGCATGAACTAATTACTTTCTTTGCAATCTCCAGTCACAATTGATTTCACACATTTTCTTGGCTATGAAGCCATTACGTATTTAAACCACCATAGGTTGGAAGACAGGATTTGGAACAAAGTTATATTTTGTTTTAAAATCCTTGCATTATTTTGTACTTTCAACTGTAGTCATTGAATTAGAAAAAATTTTGGAGCTTTTTCTAGAAGCAGTGAGGTGCTGAGATTTTATGAAATAACTAAAGTTACTTGCCTTAAAATGTTGTTAGCTCATGTAGTTTTTGAATGTAAATCTCTGTCAGTGTTTAGTGTTTCTTGGTTTCCATAAAATAGTGTTAGCAAAGTTATTATACAGGAAAATACAATATTCTGGAGATGATGCCATGCTGTATAAAAGAGTAGTGCAGAAAATACAGGATTTTCTAGTAACCATTGTTATTATTATCCTGTGAATAATGCCACATGAGATTCCTTTTGTTATGGCTTCAGAGTAGTGAAATATTTCAGGCAGTTTTGGGGTAAGAGCTTTCAGCAAGGTAATTTACAGCCCCATTTTGATATTTATCTTCACCTCTTCAGTCTCTTGTTTGCTTGGAAATATTGCTGCATACTGGCCTGTAAATAGCATTTTCAATTCAATTCACAGCCAGTCAGTACCTGGCTGTGAAATAAATTAAGTCTAATGCCATGGTTTCACAATTAAGTTTATGCCATGGAGTCGAGGCACAATTTCACAATCATTAATACTATGTCTCTGCACTACTGGATTGCTCACAGATGAATTGTAATGTTGGGTACATGATAGCCATTCAGTCACATTATTTAAAATATATGCAACTAATGCAGAGTTTATGCCAGCCTTGTGTTTTTATGCTGTCTTAGATTATGAGAGAATGGGCTATGCAACCACTAGTGCAAAATTAATGTATTGACTTTCTATTAAACACATTTTAACTGCTGAAGCTAATCTAGCGCCTTGTATTATCTGACAACAGCACTGTAATTCTGCACCAAGAGCCCTATGGCTACATGATGCTCTGAATGATGGTGTCTGGAGGTGTAACTGACTGATAAGTGGCAATTTTTTATCCAAGATCTCCTGACCCTTTGGGTATTCAGTTCTATGCTTATCTTTATGGATGTTTTATATTCTTTTTAAAGTTTCAGAGCTATTGAAATTTGTGCTGGAATACTTTAGCATTGTTTAAAAGTATTTAATCAAACTCCAGTTGCAGCACTTTTAAACTGATGTTGATAAACAAGAGGCCAGCAAGTCTTCAGATCCCAAGACTGACCATTCAATAGCCTTGTCACTTGTGAACTTTGCTGGCCTGCTAGCAAATTATCTAGATCATCTTTCTGGCTACTCTCACTGCTCTTCAGTCAGTAGCTATTGAAATTACTTGTGCATCCAGATCTAGGTCTTCTAAGAGTGAAGAACAGTGGCCATCTAAAAGGTGTGGCCAACTTCTAGGAATTTTGCGTGGGCCAGCTCCCTGTGAGAATCATTTGGAGAAACTGAATGCACATGGATGGATTGAAACTGTATTCCTTGTCAGTTCTTCAGCAAAGAGATTGTTATTATTTGTTGCCAAACATTATTCTTTGTTATAAGGTGAACTCCCTAAAGAGATAAGATCTATAGTATTTAATAAGATAAACTAAAAACACCTGTCACAGAGATACATTTTAATTTCTAAAATTATTACATATGTGACTGCAGTTATATACCCTGTTCCAAACTAAGCAAAGCAACTTCTAGTGTCTCTTCACATATGGTGCATGCAGATGATACGCATCCAGATGATGCTGAACTCCCCTCAGTTTCTGAACATCTGTTGTGTACTGGGGCTGTGGAGAACTTGATGCAGTGTCTCAGATGAAGCCTTGTGAGTACTGAGTAGAGGAGAGTAGCCACTGCACTGTGGCTGATGGCTGTGGTTTTGTTAGTGAAGGCAAATGCTCTCTTCCTCTTACGATGTAATATGTTTTAAGAGAAGTCTCTTGTCTTGCATGTATGAATATTGAAGGGTGTATTCCAGAAGGGAAAGTTTTTATTCCCAAAACAAATAGGAATGGAAAGTCTTTCTGTATTTCCAGTATTCTGGATCTTCATTCATTGTTGTACTAAGGATAGGTATTGAATGGCTTGCAGTTTTTGACCTCCCATGTGTTTATTTTCACATTTCAATATTTTCAGCACACGGAAAATATGAACAACTAGTGGAGAAACTTCTAATTCAGATACAAAACCTCACTTTGAATATTTATTAAAGTTCTTGCTGACACAGAGATGCAGTTTATTCAGTTGGTCCTTCCTCTTGTAATCTCAGGCTAGGTTCTAGCATACTAGATTTTAATATCTAGTCTTCAGCTTTAACACAACCAATGGCACAAAAACCCAAGTACTGTGTTTATCAGTTTGAGAGCTGGATTGCCACCTGTCAAATCTACATATTCTTTGACAGCCTCTGATCCCATACTGCCTTTGCCTGACCATAGAGTTCTGGCTAGTTTATGGTTGCAAACAAGTCAATCTGTTTATCTCCAAGATAGGCAAAACAATCCAAACAGAGTTGATTCTCTTACCCAATAGTGCTTTAATCCTTTTAAAATAATGGTCCCAAGCATAGTAGACTATTTGTTCTCATTAAAACAACTGGTTTGCAGTTTGAGTAATTCATTCTTCTGTACAGGGTTTTGGAATTACTTTCTTCAACAGACACAAAACTTTTCTCGTGCCTGGAATCTAATGGCATCTCCCTTTAGTGTGTGTTCAACTGATAATTCTGTCACTCACCAGTAAGAGAGCACAGATACTCTTAATATCTTAACCTGTTTACCCTAACTTTGTCCAGTTTTCAGCAGGCACTGAGAATTCACACCACACAACTGCATCAAGCTTTAAATAGTCAGCAAAAGTAATAAAGTAACATCGCTGAAATTACATTGTCTTAAATCCAAAATAGCTAATTTTTGCATCATTAGAACATGTGTAACCTTTAGTGACAAACTGAGAAAGAGAAGCTGTTGCTTGACTGTGTCATAATAAATGTTTTTTCCTACATTCCTCTTAATTTTGTGGTGTTATGAGAAAAGACCGCACAATCTTTATTTAATCCTTGTAAAAAGGAGAAGTTTTTTGCCTCGTTTGAGAAACTTTGTTTTTAATGACCTCCTCCAGTTTTGCACTGTGCCATGTTGCCTGAGAAATGCTGATGTTTACTTGTGTCAGGGTGGTGATGCAATGTAATTTTGTTCACACTCCAACATTGGTGTTTCCTTGATCCAAATAGGTTGCCCTGGTTCAAGGCTTTGCTGGGTTGCCTTAGGCCAGGAAGAGATACCACCACTTATTTGTAAAATGTGAGCATTTTAGCAAAAAATGTAGATATATTCCAGCTGTTAGAGTATGATAAAAATAGTAGGTCACTTCCTAATAATAAATAAATAAAAAGAATAAAATATACATTACTTTACAAAAAACCTTATTCCCTAAGAGCTCTGTCTTTGATCCTGCCTGGGACTAGACTGCTAGTTAACATCCCTCCTTCCGGAGTGGCTTTCCAGTCTTTCAGGAGCTGAGATTTGTGTGCAAGACCCCAGTTGCTAGCTGCTGGAATTGTTTACCCAGTGGAGATCAGAGATATACTTGCTGACAGCCACTAACAACCCTTTTAGCACAGAAAAAAAACCCCCAACATTTTATCTTTGCTTGTCTGCCTAACAAAGTCCAAATTGGTGATACTCTGAGTGACCCATCTGAAACAAAAAGAACTAATTTACATATTATCTAATCTTGACATTTTGTAAATATTTAAGCAGATTTTTTGAAAGGGTGTTTTCACATCAGTTACTTGTATTTCATGTGGATCTGCACTTCCTTAGATCTTTCCTCTCGCTGCTGGCATCTTTTTTCCAGCCTCTTTTTTGTACCTCAGTGGAAACAATAGATATTTTCAGATATTCCAGTGGTGAAGAAGGGCCTTTTGTGGTAAAACAATGGGTTATTGCAGTATCTTATTGAACTGAGCAGGTAGGCTCAGAAACTAATAATGCAAAAAGATGCCAGCTTCCTCCATTCTTAAGTGGAGAAATAAATCCTTCTTAAAATATTACTCATCTGCTTGACTACACCATACAAAATTCCTGTCAGATCTGTAGCTCTAAATGTGGATGCAGATGACAACAACCCAGGTTTCTTCTTCAGACAAAGGAGGTTTTATCTGGCTTTTAGATGAGACTAAAGGGGTGGCTTGTCCTGTATCAAAAATAGCGTGGCCAGCAGGACCAGGGAAGTGATCCTTCCCCTGTACTCTGCATTGGTGAGGCCACACCTTGAGTATTGTGTTCAGTTCTGGGCCCCCCAGTTCAGAAAGGATATTGAGGTGCTGGAGTGGGTCCAGAGAAGAGCAACAAAGCTGGTGAAGGGAC
>NW_016690198.1:3730882-3734681 GCF_001604755.1 Lepidothrix coronata
CATATGGATCCTCAGAACCATTGTTCCTTGATGATTCCCCTCTGTCCGAGAGGCAGATTTAAGTTGGATATCAGGAGAAAATTCTTTACAGAGAGAGTCATCAGGCATTGGAATGGGCTGCCCAGAGAGGTGGTTGATTCACCATCCCTGGAGATTTTTAAACGCAGATTGGACGTGGCACTGAGTGCCATGATCTAGTAAATGGGCTGGATTTGGACCAAGGGTTGGACTCGATGATCTCGGAGGTCTTTTCCAACCCAATCGATTCTATGATTCTACGATTCTATGATTCCTGAGCAATTTAGATCACAGTTCAAGCTTCCTCTGAGTCCAGCTTACTTCAGACCCAACATAAGATGTGTAACTGATTTGAACATAAAGGATTTGCAACTCCATGTTAATTATATCAACTGCAAGCAAACTGTGAGGAGCTCTCTAAAACACTCTGAGCCTAGTGTTACTAGAGAAGGTTTTGACCATTGTGTGTTGAGACACAAATACATCTCAGTCTGCTTTCAGTGCTATAGGCTGAGCTTCCCTGTTCTAAGATACACACCCAAGTTGCAAAGTTTGCCATTTAAGCCCATAATCTTAAATTTTGGATGCCAATACTAGGCTAATATTGCACTTACTATTTATACTCAGTTCTGTTAGTTTCCTAGAATTTGATTACTTTCTGAGTGCAAGAATGAAACTGTTTCATAACTATAGCTATGTGACATCTTTTTCACGTGTACTTCATAAAAATGAATGTAGCTGTGACCAAATCTGCTGAACATGTGAGGTCTGAAAAGCTTGAAAGCGTTTCTGGTACCAGCATACTTACTTGCTAGGCTGTTTCTTCAGCAGACATTATCTATGAGTACAAGCATAAGAAGAAAAGTGAATTCCTTATCATTCAAGGTGAATGTAAGACTACTGTGTCAGTCTTGATGTGAGCTATCTTTAGAATGGAAGTGTGAACTCACATGCTAGCCCCAGTGGAAAGAAATGAAACAGAGTTGCAACTCCCTAGTTTCCTTTGCAGTGTTTCTGAACTTAATTTTTGAAATATCGTAAGTTCTGTGCCAAATAAGGTGTACCAAAATGTGAAAGACAAGAATTTAACTTCTTCTGAGGAATAAAATTAGTCATCACAGTATAGTTCTGGTATAGTTCTAAAGAACAAAGTTGTATTCTGATAGTTACAGACAATATACTGGATAAGCAATACGCAATAAATACGTTGTACATGCTTTCCCACAGACTCTTTTTTTTTCAAACTTGATACCAGGAAATTTAATAGGTAGAAAGAGTGTATTTGTTAAAAATTTTTAGTGAGGTTACTTTTTCAGAGAGCTTTCTATAGTATTGGAAGTACAGTAGAATTTGCAAAATTAGGTGAGAGATGAAACATGAAAATTTTATTTTTGTTTGATTAATCATTCTTAATGATTGTGTGGCAGCCTATTAGTGAATGAAACTTACAATTTTTAAGCACTTTTTCTTGGTTATACTGTATTTGGAAATTATACCTGCATGTTTTGCTATTGAATACCAAAAATACAATGACACATTTGTGTGGATAGGTGCTTTATGCTGTTAATGACTGAATCCATGTGGAGTCTAGCAAGGAATCAATAATGAACTTGTGCTGTGTATGTAGTTGTCTTCAAAGAAGGGAAGGGGATGTGAAGGTATATACAAAATACAGAATAGGCTTAGAAGCCTTTCAATAGATCTTCTCTGAACCATTTTCTGTACATGCAACATACAGGGAAGTATCAATACAAAAGACAGGCTTTTAAATATATCTTGTGACAGGCATGCACTGATACACATTTACCACCCATTTCTCCAGAAAGCATGTTTGTCCACTGGTGTTTTTTTAAAAGTGTATTTAACATAATCTTTATGACAACTGTCATTTCTAGATTTCTGGTTTTGAGAGGTTTTCTATGCAAAAGTATCATTAAAAGGCCAACCAACCTAATGATGTTATTAATAGGAATGTAAATTCCTAGACACTGAAGGCAAAGGAACCATTTACCTGCATACAACTGTTGGGAAAAAAACCCCTGCTTTTCTATCCCTCTTTTTTTTTAGCAAAATGATATTTACTCTGACTAGGTGTACTGAGATGCAAACTGTAGTTTTGGGTTTTTCCCAGATAATTCTCTCAGTTTTAAAAGCATTTTTCTTACCTGCTATGAAGAAAGGGACCTATCTGCCTCTAATGCTATGTGATGTTCCCAGCCTACATGGTCTTCTTAGTAGTTATGTCCCATTTCTTGTCTGTAGTTTTGCACCAGTTCAGCCAGCCAGTAATGGATATTTTCATGAGAGCAGAGGGGAACAGGAGGAATGAAAATGGTAATGACTGACAGTTCATGTTGCTGTTTGGAAGTATGTCAGGTCTTCTGTAGGTCTTGAAATGCCTGCAGAGTCTGTCAGCTTACTACCAGACTGGGCAATAAATTCGTTCTCGCCACTTTCCATGAAAACATGCTTAAATAATCCTGTATCTGCTTGAGTGAGATTAAAAATTATCTGTATGTATCTCCAAACCATCAATTTCCAATAACACATTGATTAGATCTCAGAAATCAACACAGAGCTTTGGTTAGGGAACTTACAAGTAGATTGCAAGGGGAGTGAAAGACATCCTTACTATGCTGCAGATTTTGATCTCCCTAAATCCACAGGGAATTTGAAATTCTTAAGCTTATATGAAAAAGAAATTCAACTTTTAAAGGTATACAGCAATATATATACAAACTAACGTATCAATCAGGAAAAGAGGGGATTAGAATGAAAGATATTTTCTTTTATAACAGTTGCACACTGACACTTGAAAAACATGTAATTCAGTCATAAGACATAATTTTTTTCTCTACAAAAGTAATTATTTGGTATTGCAAATAGAAATAAGTTTGGAAAAAGAATGAAATTTGAAGCTCACATTTTTGATTATGTGAAAGAAGTTTAATTAGGAATATATAAGTCTGTATTAAAGTCTCTGTGTTTTGCTGAATCCCTGAGCTGAATTACATCCATGAACAGCTGTAAGAATATGAAGAAATTTTAACTGCTGTCTCTTAGTTGCAGAGAGTTAAGGAACAGGTGTGCTTTTATGAGATACTGGTCTGTTTTAATGCGTATGCTCCTCTTACAATTCATTTACTGACCAAGCACCTCAAACTTTCTGATAAATTCTGTGAGATACAAAAGGAAAAAGAGTTGTAAGTCCTAAGGGAATGCACAGTTCTCCAGAGTCCAAGGAAATTTAAAGGAAGTCTGAATTGATATAGCACAGAAACTGGTAGTCTACATTTCCAGAAGGAAATGTAGACTACTAAGAATCTACAGGGGGATCTGTTTATGAATATATCTTAATTTGTCCATAAATTTATTAGATTAATTATTCACATCATCCTACTGTATCCAAGATTTTAGGGATATCTAATAGCAACAAATTGGAGAATAGATAGGCAATGTGAAATATTCTCTCAAACCTAATTGAGAAGTGTCTCAAGATAGTATTCAAGGTTATATTACAATATCATGCTAAAGAAGACAGTGAATAGGGTAGGAGCGAGAACGCAGCCTTGTTTCACGCCATTCTTAATTAAAAAAAGCTCACAAGTATTGAGGCCATGTTACTGAGAACGCAGCGGCGATGGGCAGGGCACGTCTCCAGGATGAAGGACCACCGCCTCCCTAAGATCCTGCTCTATGGTGAACTTGCCACTGGCTGCCACATGAGAGGAGCCCCGAAGAAAAGATACAAGGACTCCCTGAAACAACATCTCAGCCTTGG
>NW_016690198.1:3734817-3793969 GCF_001604755.1 Lepidothrix coronata
CTAAGGAGTCTTTCTGCTGTGCCTTTTGCAATCGGATATGTCTGTCACGGATTGGCCTCATAAGCCACCAGCGTGCCTGTAACAAATGTGGATAGAGCCTTCCCAAATCTTCGTTCGCGAAGCCTCGCCATGAATGATTACAATATGAAGATTGGGATATGTGTTACTTCACTTAGTTATTATTAACAAACTTCTCTGAATATACTGTGATTTTTTACATGTCCTCAGTCATAGAATATTATCATTATTGATAGACATTTAGATGTACAAGCCAGCCTGTCCCTCCACCTGTTTGCTTCAGAATCCTTGGCATTTATTTTGCAACATCATTGAAGTAGTTACAGCTTTGCAGTTGAAAACTATTACAGCAATATCAGTTTTTCATATTCAAGTTAGCTTTACACCCAGAAGTTTACCTTTTATTTATAACTTCTAGGGCATTACTTTATCCTTATGCTTGGGTTGGGGGAGTTAAATGTGTGGAATATAGCTGTGTAGTATGCAAGGTTGCAAAACTCCGTCATTAGTAATGAAGCTTTTTGCAGTAGTACGTGAAAATAGAAACATCTAGAACATTGTATTAAAAAAAAAAAAAAAGCAACAACCAACAAACAAACAAATATCCCCACCATAAAATGAAACAAAACAAAAATAAGCAAACAAAGCCCCAAAAGCAATACTGAATCCTTTGATTATAAGCAGGAATTTGCCTCTGCTTTCTGAAATATTTTGAGGAGACATTTTTTGTTTCCACAGAAACATTTTGCAGCAAGAAGATATTCATATTTGAAATAGTTAGCTGAGGCAATGGGAAATTGGAGACTCTTATGCAGCTTGTATACTTCCATCTTGATCATTTTATGCTGATGATCATGTTCAGCTAGCAATTTACCTAATTGTTTGTTGGTGGTTGTAAGCTAAGTGTATATTAAATGACTGTGGCTATTTTGTAGAATTAGCTGTACATTCAGAATGGCTATTTTTTATAGGTTAGCATATTAATATTGACTGGAAACACAAAGGTTTTATCTTCATTTTCCTTTCATTTCTCCCTCCTCTTCCCTGCCCCCCTCCCACATCCCAAAGGAAATTTGGTTTTAGAGTCTGATGAAGATGTTATGTTTTTAAAATGATACCAAACAGCAAGTGAGAAGATAGTTAAGAGGAGAAAAGAACCCTATCAGTTAAACTTATTAGAATTTCACAGCTCTCAGGAGGCTGTAAATTGTAAATTGATACAGCCCTGGGGTGAGAGAAGAGGTGGGATGAAATCAGATTTCATCTAGATGTATAAAGGCAAAATGGCACTAAAATTTAATGTTAATACTTAAAATACATTCACTAGTGATCCGTGTGATGGCCAAATATGTTAAACCATACATTTCAGAAAACTTATTACCATATTCCTTGCAATCGATTCAGAGCGATGTAAAGATTTGTCTTGGATGACACCTGCAATTCACACAGACCTTTCCAGTAGTGAATGCAATGCTTTGTCATGTTTTACAGAAGACGAACACATTGAACTGAACAGCAACTTTATTTAGCTGAAGATGTTGCACATACCCTTTAGCTGTGCTCACTGAGTGTATCGCTCCAGTGCAGTCCCTGCCACCGTTCACGGGTATTGTATTAGACAAAAAACCTGTCTCCGTGTTTTCAAAGCAGCCCAAAGAATGGACATTTGGTACTTTAGAGATTTCTTTGTTTTCATAAGAATAACAGCTTCAGCTGTGTTTCTCTGACACTATGAAGCTGTCATCCTTTTAAGGCTAAAATTCTTAAAAGTAGGAGCTAGGATTTACATTGCCACAGTGACAGAATTTGGGATGTAATTAGAAAAAACTTTGGAGTTACAGAGTGTGACAATGGGAATGAACTCAGTTTAGTTTTCTGGTTACTCGATCTAGTTTTCTTTCACATGAAGATAATGACAGCAAAGAGAAAATGAGATGCCAGAAATGAGAGAAAGAGTAGTGTGAAGGTGAAGAATGGGAAGAAATTTATCAGGAAAAAGGAAAAGAGAATGATACACTTGATAAAAAGAAGAAAGAAGTTAGACATGGAGCAAATTGCTGTTTTCTTATTTATGTCTGGGAAATGTGTACTAGGTCAGAGGCAACATCTGAAAACCTGTATGTGCAGATAAAAGAAGTCAACTTAGCTGCATTTTTCATAAATAGGTTGAGACTCTGTCTGCACACAGTGACATTTAATTAAGTAAGTAAGCTGAAAGTGATTTTTTTCTATCCTATGTTTTAGTTGCAGTTGAAATATTATTGGGATTTGTAATTTTGTATACTTATCTGAACAAGATTCCATCAAGTAAATTAGGAATTTGCCTGCTTGGAAGTATTTAGCAATATTCTATCTATACAGTAGTTTTTAAGACTATTTTACTGAGTAATTTAAGAACTGAATGGTAACCTAGTCCTGTGGCACATAGTTTTAATTACAGTTGTTTATGTTCACACAGAATAAAGCAAGTAATTGAATAATGGATGTCTCAGCTGAAAATGGGGGGCTGTCACCCTGCTGAGACATAGCTTTTTCTTGTAGGGAGCTAGTTATGATGTTTTTATAGTCTATATAGGACTTCTGACCACATACCAACGATAATTTGTCACATTTCTTCTAAGGGACTCATGCTAGTGAGAAATGTAATATTTTAAAAATGACATTTTTAATTGATGCCACACTTCTTCATGGGGTTTTTTTTGTGACACTGCTGTCTGCTGAATTGACATAGTAGGTGTACCGGGTTTTTACACATAAAAACAATTGTGTTTTAGCAGATGATTAAGTGCAGATAGCCAACAGATTTTGTACAAGATTCTTATATCCTCTCTCCCATTGATACTTCCCTTCCCACCCCAGGTTAGAAACATAGCGTGGCATGGCATGCTTTCTTTTAGCTCTCCACAGACATTTGCCTGCCAGAATACAAGATAGATTTTATCTTAGTTATCAGACTACAATTATTAAATAATAATGGGGAAAGAGATCTCATCCTATTCATAAAACATAGTGAATTTTTTTTTTAGTACAAAGAATCTGAATTTAAATGTCCACACTTCTTTTTGTTTGCATACCCTATGTTTTAACTAACACTAATCAATGTAGTTAGAAGAAAATATGACAGACGAGCTTTTCAATTTCTTTTTTTTGTGTGTGTGTGAGAGAGCGAGAGAAGCTGATTGTGCTTCCTGATCAAAAGTAGTACCAGAAGATGCCTGTCTTGAATGAAACAAAGAGCTCGGAGAAATATCTTGTAGTCAGAGGTCTTCCTCTACCCCTCTCTGGAGGCATTGCTAAACTGTCACATCAAAATCCAGCAGACTCTTCTACCAGAAAGCATGCAAGAGATGACCCTATTAATTGTGACTGATAAGCTTTTAAGATATATGATATCTGCCTTTTGTTCTGAATCGCCTCTCTGCAGTTTTGCTTCCTTCCATTCAAGCACCAAACCCCTTCTAGAAAGGCAAATGCCAAACAAACATCCTGGCTGAAATGGTAGATCCCTTTGCTATTAGTGTATCTTCCTTCTTTCCTCTACCCACTTTCTTTCCTGAAGAAACCCCTTGTTTGCTTTCTTTTTGTTTCTTAGCTGTTAGAAAGCCTTTAAAAATGCTTTTACTTCCCTGTCACGGCATTATGCTCTTTGGAGGGAGGACCAGCTGGAGTCATGGCAAAGAGAACTGCTGTCCTGGTAGTTTTATTTTGTATTCACCGTACGATTCACAGAATTGCATTGTTCCTTCCCAGAGGGAAAAGATTGGTCTCTCATGCAAATCACTGGTGCTTTTCTAGGCTTTTGTACCCTTCCCGAAATTGTTGGAAGGGATCCTTCTTTCTGCAGAGCAAGAAGGAGGAATTGCACCAGACAGACTGGCCCCAGTCATTTTATCCCTTTCCTGTGTCTCTTACAGCTCCTTTTGAGGAGCAGACACCAGGCAGTACCTATACTGTGTTCCCAGGGCTTCTATGGGTCTTGTGCATTTGGTGCGCCAAATTCAGTGACATTGTTTGGCATAACTTGAGACTTGCACTGCTATGAGTACACAGAAACTGGCCTTGTCTGTATGTGAAAGTATCCTTGCTCATTTAAGCTGAATTGATAAACAAGCGTTTTTGCACTGACCTGAGTGGTATGTGAAGTTGGTACCAGTTAAACCAAAGTAGTGTGTGTATGTTATTTCAGCTGGTAATGTTTTGTGAGTAGGGGTGTCCACAGACTCAGCTTTCACAGAGCCTTATTAGCGTTCATGGAAGTGCAACTGTTATGTTCAGGAATACCTCCAAGCCTTCAAAAGTCTAGCAACAACAAAGAGAATGTGCAGAAATAGAAATTTATTTTTAAAGGAATAAAGTCACAAAGTGAAGTACTAGGAATAAAGCTAGAAACTGTCTGGATATGTCTGCACTGTGATTGAAGGTAGCAGGCATTAAACTTCCTGTTACTGCCAGCAAGTTAAGCAGGACAGAAGTTATAATTTAACCTCCATCTCCACAAACATCAGCATATGCGTGCAGAGGATTATTACCACATCTGTTTTATCCACATATTCATCAGTTGTGTTATTTTGTGGTTTTTTTTAGTGTTTAAGCACTGCTTTGAAGCTGTTGTCTTAAATTGTTAACTTGGGCTGAATTTGTGCAGAGATGCCTAAACAGTATCAGCATGCTCAGATGGGAACTGTTAGATTAATGAATAGAAGTATCAGGTCTGTGCTGGTGCAGTACATTAATAGCTGTGCCAGTTCAACCAAATACACTACTAACTTTGTCACTGTGTAATGGTATTTACCAAGTCTTAGATGGACTACTAAGGAAGGCAAATGTAATCTTTCATTTTTGTTTGACTTAAAAGGTAACTAAAATCCTTTTCATAGATTACTTTATTACTATTCTTCACAGGATGTACCAGGAGACTTGAATTCTTCACTGAAATGGAATATACATTTATGAGGGCCATCATATTGAATGCAAACATCATTCATGTAGCTTAATCTCATACTCTGATTTACTGGAATTAATGCAAAAAAGAAATGAAAAAATATGCTTATTCCTTCCTTCTTTTTTCGTTACAGAACCTGAAGAAAGTGTTTGTAGAATTTAGCCATCAGGAGCTGTTTGAGTTCTATAACAAGGTCTGTAGATTTTACGATACTATAGTTTCTTTGTAAACACCTTATGCTGCTCAGCAGGAAGTGTTGCCTGTATGAATTAAATCTAATAAAACTAGAAAAAAATGGATCCATCTTAAATTAAGGCTGTTGGATTTGTTTGATCACATAAAGCATTTTCAAAAAGAGCCTGCGCATTCAGATTTGGAATAGACAGGGCTTGGGTTGTTGTAAGCATAACTTGCAGTTAGATCAGGAGGAGTAGCTGATGATTAACAATGGGGATCTCTCTGGAAACAGCATCTTTGTGTTACATCTTCAGTTGAAATGCCAGGCTTGTAATCCAGTCAAAATGAACTCTATTATTTTTTTACCTTGTTATTATGCATTGGAAATTCACAGCAAAACATCTGTGCATGTAAAAGAGGAAGTATTTAGACAACTGTTTCTTTTAAAATTTGAATATTTAAACTGAAGCAATGAATTGTAATAGCTTCATGTAAAAACAAATATTCATGAGTACAGAGTTTTTATGTTGCTATGCAAATAGATTTGGTATGCATAGTTGAAGATACTGGAATGTGGTTTTATTTCTGTTTGCATGTTTCTAAACAACATTTTATGAGTGGAGTTTTTTTCCTCTCTTTTTGTTCCTTTAAATAGCTGGAAACTATACAAGCACAGCTGGATTCCCTTACGTGATGTTTTTGAAGACTTATTTCTCCATCACACTCCTGCCACCTCATTATTTTGAATTGAAGATAGATTGCCAAGCTGTGTTTGCTGAAGGATTCAGTGGGTTGCTTCTTGTAAAATTATATGGCTTATCTACTTTTTAGACCAGTACTGTTAGCCAAGAGTCTTTGTTAAAAGTGTGAAGATTCTAATGGACTTTCTCTTGTTTGCTGAGCAATTGTGAAAAATGGCTTTACCTGCAGTGGAAAAAAAACAAAACAAAAACCAACAAACCCAAACCAAAACAGAATACTATATGCTTCAGAAATTTAATTTTTTCTTCCATCCTTTTCTATGGGTTACTTAATTCTGGTAGAAATTTACATACTAGTGAGGGACCAGGAGTAAAATCTATTTTTTAGACATAAAAGAAATATAGAAGCTGTAAGAAAATACACCGCCAATCAAATATCTAAAATATCTATTCTTTTTAAATGTTATTCACACAGTTGATAATGCTTGCTGCAGATTTGTCAAAATAAATTCAAAATGTAAAACTTAATTGGTTTATTTTGGGCTGTTGTAACTTCATTTCATTATTTTTGTTATTTCTCAGTTTGATGGGGTTTTTTCCTTTTAAATAATCAACAGTGTCTCTGATTTCAGGGTTTACTCTTGGCACTGAGAATAAATATGTCTTCTTAGAACTGCATTTACACTAATGAATCTAAGTAGTGTGGTTTATAACTGAGGGGAAAAATCTCAGAGTAGGTAACAACACTAAATAGTCTGGCAGTCAGATTTCAGAAAGCTCTATATTGATCCTTTCTCATGCTGTTTTTACCACTGTTTTTACATTGAACAGGAAAAAATGAAGTACAGTGATTAAAGGCCATATTTTCTTCCATTTTTTGGGATGATTCATGAGCAGCATGAGAAGGGTAAAAGTTGTCTTAATTCTTGTTTGTTGCCATTTGTTGACAGGCAACTTCATTGCTCCACCTTGATAGTGGGCACAGTATACAGCTCTGGGCTCTGGGCTGATAGAAGGTGAGAGGAAGTAAAAAACTTTGGCATTAGGCTTGTCTTTTTTTTTTCCTTAAGGGATTCCCTGAACAAGACTTTTTTCTTCCTCATGCCTATAACAGTGATGGTTGATACCCAGCCAGACAGTTTCCTTTTTAGGTTTGTTTGCTCGTGACAGTAGCTGTAAGTATAACCAAAATGTATGTTTTGAATACCTGTGTTTAGGTCCTCCTGTACCAGATTTTTAGGTTTTTTGCTTTTGGAGGGTCGTTTTGTGCCTTTTTGTTGCTTTGTTAGGAATTGTGCTGTCACCTCTAGAATACTGTGAGGTTTGCACACATTGTCTAAGCTGAGAGTTAATAGATTTAGAAGGTAAGGTCTTTAACAGCCTATGTGTGAGTAAAGGGCACTGAAGACAAAAAACACACTTGTCATGGTTCTTAACTGAAATACCAAATGGTATTCTACCCCTCTGGTATGGTAACACTATTACCCTGATGGAAAGAAGAAATGAGTCACTGTTGCACAGCAGAATATTACCTGCCGAAATCACATCTTGTCTTAAGCGACTGGCAAATGGGCCATATCTTCTGGAGATACAGAAGATCACCTGCAGACATCACATCCTCTATCTGCCTGTTCAACAACAGCTTGCCAGCTCGTTCATCTCATGCTGCATAGACTGGTGTGGGTCTGCAAGTGAGCACATCCCCACCATTCCCTCTGCCTGCAAACATTAGCAGTGCTTTGTAGTTAGGACAGTTAGGAAAGTCCCTTTCTTCGTGGCACAAAAGTTATGGCTTCTCTACTGGTCCTGTGGGACAGTATGGCTTGTGCTAGGACACTGCTCTAGAGCCTTTTCTCGGAGTTTCTGTTCTGGAAGTCAAGTCTGAAGTGAGTTGTAGACTTTCATTTGTGAATACAGGACATCCTAAGCCGTTATATGATGTGAGAGAGCGGTTTAAGTTACATTTGTGAGTATAGGCAGTGACTGATAAATCCCAGAGCAGGACCTGGACCATTTTGGAGTGCAGAAGGCATTGGACAAATCAGCAGGCACATCTGAAAAAAAGAAGTCAAAGACACAGTAGGAAGAAATGGGGTGCAGGAAAAAGGAAAGAGAGGACAGAGAAATAGATATTCCCAAGAATGGAATTTGGGAGTTGGAAAACTATGAGGAAGAAAGGAGGAACACTGGAAAACATGACAAAAGTATATAGACAAGGAAAACATTAAGCAAAGTGAGAGAAAGATGTTAAAGACTGGAAGAGTGGGAAGAAAACAGGGGAAACAAAGTAAACCAGAGTTAACTATGGAAACTAGCCAGTTGTATAACTACATCTAGTATTTTAAACTAACCCATAAGTGTCAGCCTTGGTGCAAAGTTGGTCAAGATCAAAGCCACGTGTGGGATAACAAAAAAACCAGATTTTAATACTAGCTTTAGTATAAATATTTGAAAATTATAAAATAATGTTGAAATGAAAGAAAAAGCCTAAGATTGCAAGAATTCAGTAAAAATTATTTAGTGCTTATCCTTGTTTGCAGATGGCTGAAGAGATTTATGATTTCTTTAGCAATGGTTGCCTTTTCTTTTTTTACTAGCTATACTGAATTAGTATTGTCAAAAGCCTCATGATAACAGTTGTTATCTTGTCAAGGACCACTGAGAAATAAACATTTAGTTTAGAGAGACTTTTCTTTATGTAATGGGAAGCTTTGGGGTTGTACATTATTATGTAGCAAGGACATAACCTGTACATTGTTAGAGAAGAGCATTGTCACTTAAGTGGTCCTGAATAAGGAGAGAAAATTGACCAACTGTGAAAAGACAGAAGTATTTAGGAGTTTTTTGTTACTTCTTGCAGAAAAGAAGGTTTTTATTCTGGTTGCTGCTCTCTCGGCCTCAGTGGACCTGAAGAGAGGAAGTTTAGTCTTCCCCTTAGAGAAGCTGTCCCTGCTTAGTTTGTATAAAGTCCTGTTGACCCAGAAGTGTCAGGGAACAAGAGGAAAAACAAGGACTGCCACAGTCTGGATAATGCCTGGGGAAATAGGGATATCTGCCTGCATCAGGGACTAGATCCAATGCTGTACCTTAGAGGTGGCAGAAATTAAAACAGGCCCTGGGAGGAAGAAGGCATGTAGCCTATGCAGAACTGAATACACCAGGTTGATGTGGGAGCCTAGACAGGTACATGCATGCTGAAGGTGTTCAAGCTTTGCTTATGTGTTCTGATAAAACATAGTCTGTAGAGTGAGTCTTGTAGATATTTTGGAGATTTTATTGCAGTAAAGGAAAGGAACACGTCCCAGGCTTTTTTCAGTTGAGGGTCATAGCAAAGTATTGGTCTGTAATATCTCTTGGACATGATCCAGAATTGAAATTATCAAGGCCTCAGATAGTGTTGAAGGAAGATATTTGCAGAGATTTATTGAGCTTTAAAACTGGAAATTGGAATGAGTAAGAATTACTAAATCTTCTTTCAGATCTTTCAGTGCATTTTAAAAACATTTGATTCATCTTTGTTCAGACATCGAAGACAGTATTTTCCGTGACTGTACTTCTCTCAAAGCTATAATGTCAAAATCTGCCTCAAATGGACTATTGGCAAAGGAAGGAAATCTTTTGGTTTGGGTATAACAAGCATCAGTATTGTTTCGACATGAAGACTTGAAGTTCTGGGGCTAAGTGAAAGCCAGTGTGAGAACTACCTCTAAAATACCAAATTACTGATGAAGAACAACCATTTGTACATCACTGAGCAAAACCAACACTAATAGCACATTAATGCTGTTTGAGTACAAATGCATTACATTATCTTTTCTCAGTTCAGATTTAGACATGTAATTCCTGTTTCTCAACCAAGTATGAAATGTCTGTAAGTTTTTGCATTCCATTTTTGTTGAAATAAAATATATAGTTAGATAGACAAATATAACTTTGCTGTCTCAAATTTTGACTAACTTCTAAACCTGTTTTGGGTCTCCAGAGGAGACTTTCAAATTCTCCTTTAGTTCCTGGATTTACTGACACATCAGTTTTGAGTAAAGACCTCCGGCTTACTTTCCTACAGTCTGATTTTAAGGACTCTGAAATCTTGTTCTTTCAAAGTATAAAGAATTTACTGACACGCTAATTCTTACGTTGGTCAAAGGAAGAAAAGTGGTTATTGTTATAAAATGCTATAACCTCCCCTTTACACTTTTTCATCTCATGTTCTCTGATTAACAGCAGCATCAGTAACATTTCATTGTTTGGCTGTATTGGCATATCATATCTTCAAAGATTAGGAATTCACTCACATTGTGGTAAAATAATGACAGAGCTTAATAATGCCTGCTGACCAGTGAATAAGTCACCATTTTGTGACCCTTTTATAGCTTATTTGACTGATGAAAATGAACTGTGTTTTGAGCCACTGTGTAAGTTCCTTTTCTATGGAGCAGATAAACGGGCCGTCTGAGTGATTTTGTGTAGGTGGATGAACCACAGTGCTGCTGTCTGATGTGCTGTTGATGGTTTCTCAGTAAGATAAACTAATAAGATGCTTTTATCTGCAACGCTCACATAAATTGATTTCTAATTTTCATA
Source organism: Lepidothrix coronata (assembly GCF_001604755.1). Lineage (NCBI taxonomy): Eukaryota > Metazoa > Chordata > Aves > Passeriformes > Pipridae > Lepidothrix > Lepidothrix coronata. The sequence continues at coordinate 3,745,240 of NW_016690198.1, forward strand.
GTAATTAATCAGTTTTGTTGGACCTTCCCTTGGCCTTCATAATTGTGTTGATCAGACCAAATTATATGCTGCGATTTTAACTAAAATGAAGTGTTTGGATGTTCCCTTCATTCCTTCATTATTTTGTTTCTCAAGAGATAAAAGGAGTTAAAAAAATATTGGTCTCTTACAAATCAGATGCTGTTCAGCTGTGTTCAGCTAGTATCAGGAAGCACTTGTCCCTCTCACTGACAAGATTAGTTCCTTCTCTGTTGAGGTTAAAATATCTTTCATGGTTATCCAAGGTTTTCTCTAATTATTGAAATCATAGGAAGGCAGTTCAGAGACCTACACATCTTGGAAGCGTAACTGTCTTGACCAGCTGTTCCGACAAGATGATCACCTTTTTAGGGCACTTTTAACTTTTTGTCTTGACTGTCAAATGTTAATTGTCCCTCTGTGATAATGTAAAGCATACATTCAATAAAATGTGGACGAATGTAGTATCTGTCTCTGAGATGGCTGTGCAGATCCACAGAGTCCAGCTGGCCTCTTCTGTAGTGTTAAAAACTAGTTAGGGGATTGTACACACTGGAGCAGCAGATTTTTTGGGAATAAACCCTCTGTCCCTCAGGACAAATGAAGGGAAGAAGAAGCAGCACTCCTTGGTCAGTGCTAACAAGATTCCTCGCATCTGCACTGTGTTGGAAGTTTCATACCGTGAGGGTTAATGTGAAGAGCTCTGCCTACAGGTGATCTGACTTCGTTTGTTTGCTTCCCCTTCATGGTTTCAACAGTAGGGCAGCTTTACTAAATTGTGTTTCCTGGGCAGCATTAGAATGCTGCACTTTTTCCATCTCGCTTTTGTTTGGTTTTCTGCTTCCAGAATGTTAAGCTATGCTACTTTGTGTATCTCCTGTTCCATGAGCTCCTCCTGTTGAGCACTGGGTAGGGTATGAGACAATTTGAACCTCAGGCTGCCAGTTAGCTGAACTCTACCTCTTTCCTGAACAACAGTACTTCAGAAAAAGATCAGAAATGCTGACTGCATTGAAAAAATGTAGCCCAGACTAAGTGTTGTTAGTTTAGCTCTTCACTCTGGAAAGAGTGAGAATATTCATGTCAAGCAGTGCTTCTGCTCAGATCTCCTTCATGTAAGGAATGAGATCCTGCCACTTCTAGCTCATTCACAGCCCTGAGAGAGGCATCACAGACCTCAAGAACAAAAAGGGACCTTTCTCCTCTCCTGCTTCATCTCTGCTCCCAAGAGGACCCCTTCTCCTCTCTTAGGCCAGCGGTCAGTACAGTTCTAGGTAGGGTAAAGCTTTTGTTGAGGTTTTCCTATCACCCCAGGTTTGAAACTCGCTTTGAGAAAGGGCCAGAAGAGATCTGTATGAGAAGAGAAGTAATATAAGACCAGCCTTTCAGGACATTCCCTTTCACAGGAATTATTAACTATTTGGCCATTTCTGTAGCAAACTGAATTCAACCTATGAATGATACAGTATCTTCTTCACAGCCAAACTGCCTACATGAATAAAATTATCACTGGTTCCCCACATCATTCTTATGGATTGCAGCAAGCTAAAATATCCTTAGAATGTGATTTAGGCAACAGAAGTGAAGTACATCAGATAAATGTAGAGAAAACCAAGCCTATAAGTGTGAGCTGATACCTTTGGAGCTGTGCTCACTCACTGTCTCTGACAGGGTGAATGGCAGCGGTCCCAGTTTCTCTGATAATCTGATACTAAAATATAATGTTAAAAAAAACCTAATAAAAAAAGTTATAAACAGCCAAAAAAGAAACAAATAAGCAGAGTCTCCTTTAAACAAGAGAGCATGGTGTGTCACTGAGGATGCTTCCAGTATGGAGTTTTCTCAGTTCTTACTTGGGCAGCACAGACTGTATGCAGTTATTGTCGCAACACCCTGTAAGTGACTTGGAGTCCTTTTAATGTCCTTCTGCAACTGGACTGCATCTCCCCATACTCGTAGGTGTCACTCCTGCACCTACCCATCTAAAATCTGTTTGGTAGCTTACTGATTGATACTTTTGTGTCTGTAGTCAGAAGAAGGAGTGCCTTGAAGCCCTTCCGTATTTCAGGACAGAGGATACAAGGTCCTGAATGACCTCAAGGACTGGGCAGTGCTGCTCTTACCTGCCACAGCAAACAGCACCTAACTGGGAAGACAAAGCAGCTCAGGTAATTTAAGTGTCTTTCTGGCTGAACAGGGTGTATTTGTTAGGGTTGACAGACCAGGTTTTGCATTGGTGAGTGTCTCTTTCTCAGCAGTAAAGTTGGTAAGTTTGGAGATCCGTCTTCTGTCTGGGAACAGAGAAGTTTTAAATTAATATTTAGTTGAAATACTCAATATGAAAGAGAAGCCAAAGGTGGAGCTTACTTTGGTGCCTGGAGCAAAGTTCATGATTTAACTACTATGTTAGATGAATAAAATCTACCCCTGAGTTCCTTCCAGGCGGGCCTGGATATGAATGTGTAAAAGTATCTGAGCAAGAGGTCATATCCCTGTGGTATAATGATTCCAACATGTTGGAAGAAAGGAAATCTCCTATTAATCAACCTTATTCCAGGGTGCAGGGTCACAAAGCATGAACTTGGAACCTCATTCTGCATTTCATAGCCTTGCCTAAATCAAACCCAGGCTGCAGACATGACTGCACATTTTGTTTGCCAGAGTAGCCCCTTTGTAATAACTATCTTCAGTCAAGTGACTTCAGTGATTTCAAATCAGATAGAGCCTTTAACTGCCATGTTAGCCCACTTCTGCATCCAAAGTATTAGTTCCTCCCTTGAAAATCCAGCCTTTGAGAGCTCTGTCAGCCTCCATATAAAGCAACCATGTCTCATGTATTAAGAGATACAAGGGATCTTCATATCACTTGTATGAAGATCTGCTCTACCTCTTGACTGTCAATATATATATTCAATGAACACTTTATACTGGCTGTGGTTAAAAGCATTCTTTGGTTTGACAGAATCTTTCTGATGACTTGGTGACCAGTTGAGGATGCTACAGATTTCTTTGCATAATCTTTTCTCCTTGTTTCTTCCTTTCTCCTTATATTTTTCTGACATTTGAAAGCTGATTCTTTACCCAGTCTGGGAACACAGTGCTGCAGTAATCCTCTGTTATGGACATGACAATAAGGAAGAACAGGAAAACACAGCTACTCCATCCTGTAACAAAACTTTACCTTCAAGGAAGAGTCTGCTTGGAGAAAAAAACAATTAGAAGCTGATTTCCAAAGATTTAGATGAGCTGATTAGAAGTGGAATGGCTGTCCTTGCCACTACCCAGGTGCAGCTTGACTGAAATCCTATGGTTGTGAATCACACTAGCAACACATCATCTGAAAAATACAGATACCTATCCTTAGTCTCTAATCTTTAATCCATCAGATTTTATGAACATGATCCCTGAGGATAGTTATAAGCTCCAGCAATAAGGATGATGCATCCCTCTAAATCATGAATAGTGTTCTAGTTCTCCCTTGGATTTCGTGAAAGCGTTCCTCCAAACTCACTAATTTCTTCTTTGACCTCTTTGCTGACAGGTTCTGTCTTTTACTGTTTTTGCCTTAGCTCACTGTGCATCCTGTGCTAACTGTTTTGCTCACAGTTTTCCCTACACTCTTTAAGCTGGAGTGAATGTTTTGCCATGTCCTTTCCTTATTTGTAACATATGTCTTCTGTCCACTTTTCAAAAGAAGGGTCAGGAGTTGCCATTTTTCTGTCAAGAGTCCTCTGTTGCTGTGCACTTTTGAAGGACTCAGTACAAACCTTAAAGTCAGTAAAAATCCATTCACCAATGGATTATACTGTGTAAAATTTCACTATTCATCATGATGACATCCAAGGTCAGTACTGGTGGTATGGGAAAGTGGCTAAATAAACCAGTGAAACAACAGAGAACAGTAAGAGACAGAAAAGAGAGAAGAAGGGGAGGGGAGAGGAGGTGAATGGAGGGGAGGAAAACATCTGTGGATGTCTGGACATATAACATACTTTTCTAACCCACCTTTATTAGATGATCAGTCCTGCTATGAAACAAATGTTTCCCTTGCTGGTTTAAGAGATCATGTAGACTTTTTCTCTATAGATGTTTTGCTGCATTAGCAAGAAGATCTCTCTGTTATCTGTAAATACAGTCTGTTTATTTGAGTGTTAGTACACAGTGGTTTTCAGTCACTTAAGCAAATAGGTCTGGGAATATCCTAGGCAATATGGAATAGCCTTATAGATTAATTTTACTAGCCACAAGGAATGACACAGGAGCATCATGTACAAAAGAACATAAGGTTGAAAACATTGATGCTTCAGAAGCACCTATATTAGAAAAATCAGAACAAAAAGGCTAGCATGAGAAACAGCATGGCAAAACCCACTCCAAGTCTTGTCTGCAAGTCTGATGAGATTTATGATCCATGGTCCTGGCCCAGGCATTTTTGCAATGCTGAAAAAGCAAACACAAGGTAATGGAAAACAATTATGAGTCATTCCTTTACTTCAGAGGTGATTAATGTGACACGGTCAAGTTAAATCCTCCAAAGAGACATCAGCAACGTTTTTCACTGATGGGTTTTGTAAGCATGGGTTTGATACTCTTCCACAAGGGATTTTAATTTCCTGCTAAAAGATATGGTTTATGATCAAAACCAAAGTATACATAAATACTAGCTGCTGAGCTTATAAGACGGATGCTTTTCTTATCAGCCAATGATAAGAACATAGAACATCTTTAGTTTTATGATACAAGTAACTCTGAATTACCAAAACCATGCAGAACTGAATTAAAATATTCTCATGAACTATGCTGCAAAGGATCTAACAGCATCTCTTCAGACTACCATATTCCAGAAGGTCTGTGTGTACTCTCAATTTAAAAACTGAAAATATTTGCTGCTTTAAATGAAAGAAAGAATGGGACTCAGAAACACCGGCTACAACAAAGGTGAGCTCAAAAATACAGAGATTCTTGGAAATACTGCTAAATAAAACTGTCCAAAGCCCAAATCTGTGCACCTGGATTGCCACTTTGTCACCATGCTGACATTACTGAACCCTCATCTGGCTCTGTGCTTATTTACCTACCTACTGGTGTGACTGCAGAGGGACAGAGTTACATTTAGTCCCTCACTAGTTTCTCTTGATGCGTGTCACTTAAGGTGCTAATGCAAGAGCTCAAGATTGTCTTTCATCCAGTTAATCTCTAATTTCTAATAGGAAGCATGTCCTATTTTCTGCAAAGGGACACTTTGCCATCACTTCAGTCCTAAAACTCCTCCATCCAGATCTTTGATTCCAGTTTTGTGTGTGCTAAGTTAGTCCAGCTCTTTTATTGCCTTTCTCATTTTGAGCAAGTAATTGGTTGGGGTGGTGTCTCCTTAGGATGGGAGCTAAGCCCAGAGGTTCCCTCCAGTATTCCTCAGCCTAGTTTTGTGGTGGAGGGAAGTGTTATAAGGAGCTATAATAAGGAGTTATTTCAAACTTTTTCTTCTCTTACCTGTCATCAGGATGTCAACTTTCAATTTACTTGTATTTCATTTCCTTGCTCAGAAGGGGAGAATATTGGTTGTATGAAACTCATTTTTTATTTATTGAGTGCAGTTATATTCTTCCAAAGTCACAAAATCTGGTAGTGTTTTACTGTCCTGCCACTCAAAGCTTGAAGTGGATGTTTTCCCTGGGACACAAATGTCACCCAGGCAGAGTCTGTTCACTCCTTATCTCCCTGCATTTCACTAATACCAGGGAAAGGTGAACTCAGGGCTCTGTACGTCGACATACACAGATGCGTCCTGGTCCTTCATCCTCCTCCAGTGGAATGCATCCGTATTGAATTAACCGTTTACAGAAGTATTTAACACATTTATGGTCAGTTTGTTACTAGGGAAATACTAGAGAAGCTCAGTGATCTCAGTGTTTACCTGACACTTAATGAACAGGTTTTTTGGACACAGTCATTCTGGCATTTGGAAATGGATGACTCATTTAATAACAAATTTTTAAGAGCACTTCAGCAGCTTGTTCCCAACCCGGTCAGCTCTGACTTCTTCATTCTTTCTGTCTTTTCCCACTCCACTTTTCACAGTCATTTCCATCTTTTTTTTTCCAGACTTCACCCATAGCTACCTGTACCCATATTCACCATATAGATATATGTAACAGAGGAATTGTAACCTGGGTTTCAAAAGGTCTATGCTGTTCCATTCTGTGCAGTGGATGAGCTTTTGGTGGTACTTTAGAAGCTGGATTTAGAGTCTGGCTGCCTTGGAAAGGAGAGAGCTGAGCAAGCAGGTGGGGTTCAACTCCTTCCAGCATCATTTTGTTATGTGAATTGGAGTACTTTGGCTCCTGCTTCAACCTCTGGCTGAAAGCCTTTGTTTACCTGGTAGGTGAATTCCTTTTCCAAGTCACTGTTTCTCAGAGTGCTCTCTGATACTTGCTTGTTCCTCAACACCATTGAGAGATGCTGACACTAAATTTCTCTCAGTCAAGGCATATAATTTAGAGGAGGAGTTTAGTCTGTCTTCACCTTGTCTTCTTCTCATATTACTCATTTACAGAGATAGTTCTTATTTTGTATCAGAATTATTTTTCAGGAACACATAGTGTGAGAGATTTCTGAGGATAAAAATCCTAGATAGTCTTCCAAGATTTCCTGGTTACCCAGTTCTGTCTTGTAAATAAGCACCAACATGCTAATGGGAACTTTCTTCAGATCCACATTTATCTCAGCTCTTGAGCCATGATTTCTTTCTTTGTTGGGAGAGGAGAGCATGAAGTGGGTGAGTATGTCCTCCTTTATTCACCTACTATTTCTCTTATTTGTTGTTTTTAGCATCCAGATAGCATAACTGGAGTTTTTTCCTATCTTCATTTGTCTTTGTTTTGTTTTGTGGTTTGGATTTTTGTTTGTTTGTGTGGCTTTTGTTTGGTTGGTTGGTTGATTGGGTTTTGTTTGTTTGTTTTACTAGCTTTCAGTGTTAGTATGTATACAACCTTTATTCTTAACTTTGATCTGATTGTTAGGAAGTTTGCTCTATTTTTGCAGGATCCCAAATATCAGAGGTTAGACTGCAGTTACTCCTCTAGTGCCACTCTGTTATACTGAAGGTCCATAAAAGAATTGCTTTAAATGTGCTGCCCACTAAAGATAAGCATAGCTCTTAATTCACCTTTTTCCCAAGAGGCATCTTCAGGCTGTGAAAACTTTTACAAGGATATAAAGTGATAGGGAGTTTCTAGTAAAAGAGAGGCCAAAGGCTGCTTGAACTAAAGCTAAGCTGCATCAAATTTCAGTCCAAAAGATTTTTGCCTCCCTTTGCAAACACCTGAAACAAAATCAAAGATGAAGCTGAATCTTGAATGTATAGCCCCATGGTTACTCACAACTTGCAGACAGAGCTACAGGAGATGCCCTCATTGATGAAGTCTGAAGATACCCAAGAAGCATCCATCTGATTGGTTGTCCAAGTTGGACAGCTTTTATGGCTTTTATATTGAAGAATGTTGGAAAGGACTCTGGGGCAGACCTAAGTTTCTGTCTGTTTTCAAAGGGCAGATAGTTTCTTGTGCTCACTTAAATTGGTTTTTTATTTCTTTTCAAATTGATATTAGTCTTTGGGGTCTGTTGCTGACTTGGAGTTGGGCGTGGGGTCAGAGGTGGAAGGATAGAGAATTTTTATTTGAGGGAAGTTCACCACAGGGTGCTATAAAATTATTTATCAAGTGTCACATATATAAAGTGAAAAGAACTGTAGAGCTTCAGAAATCTGGCAATATCTAAGAGGGTGACAAAAAGCTATTAAATTGGACAGGGAATTAAACTATTGTCTACTGCCTCTGTTAAGATATATTTAAAAGGTATTACATCAGCTTAAATATAGGTAGTGCTTGCTCAGATCCCCTGTTGGATACAGAAAGTCAAATGGTCAGCAGAGGCAGGAAGCAGATGAAAAATTATTTCCTACTTTGAATTCCATCAAGCTTCATCTATGGACCTATCTTAACCCATTTTAAAAACCTTAAAAGTCAGTATGTGACAGTGGTGTTGAGTAATATAAGTAAAAAAGAACAAGAGGAACTATTCCCTGACAGTAATAAAATCCATGCACAAGGCAATATTTATTCTTTGATCCAAAAAGCCATACATTCAAAGTACAGCTTCAGTGCCTGTCTCATTAGACAAAATGGAGCCTAAATTGAAGGGAAACAAAATGTTTGTTTGCTTTGGTAAATTTTTTAAAGTAAATAATCTTTTCAAGGGAAATTGACCAAGCAGGTTGGCTTCTTGGAGAAGTGGACTTCATATCTGAAAGGAATACCACTCACTTCCTAAGACTTCTGTTTTAAAACCATACATCTCCTTGAATACTATAAATGTAGCTAAGGATGATAATAAAGATAAATAATCATGTGGAAGAATTTACATTGTTACAGTATGAAGCACAAGATTAAATTCGCTTAGATTCAGTAGAGGTCCAGATTTGTTACATAGAGCTCATTAATGCAGACGGATCTATTTTTCTACTGTTTGTTATGTCTTTTGAGTCCAGTTTTGTCCTAATTAGGCAATCTGGGGTGCTACCACATAGGGTTTGTTGAGGAAAGGATACCCAATGCGTGGTTCCACAGCAAATGAAAATGAAAAATGGAAACAGATGCAGGTCCAAGCAGTGGTATTTAGAGATATCTGGGCTAGGTAGTAGCCACAAAAGAGTCGCCCACTACCCAGGCTAATATATTTTGCTTCTCAGCAGAGTTATTCTTAGCAGATTGAAAAACATGGAACCACTACAGAGGCAGGTGAAGGTAGCTCTGCATAGCCCTGCAGTAGGCCATGAAAATGTTTTTCCTTATTGCAACCTAATAAGACCCTTTTGTGAAATTGTTTCCTGTTCTGTGCTCATGTAGGGTTCACTTAGTCTTGGCAGACTGGAAGATGTTGAAACAAGAATATTGTTTTAGCTAAAATAATGGTTTAAGATTTCCAGTTTTTGGAGACCAGTGGTGAAAAATGGTTCATCATTTAAAACTTTGGAAAAATTATTTGTATTCTCCTCCCTTCTACCTGCTGGCCTCATCTTCTAGTACTTTTTAAGTAATTTTAGAATAATTTCCTTTCTCTCTTCTTATAAAACTGGTCACTCACAGGATTCAGTGTGCTGTGTGGAGCAGTTTTTATTTGCACTTAATTTTATCAGACTTGTAGTCTTTTTATACTCTTTTTAACTTTCAGGATAGGATTGCTTGCACCATGACAGAGTAAGGCAGTCCTGATTCTGAAAAGGGCCTGTGGGTACTACTATTTTGTGAACAGTGCTGAAATAATTCTGTTTTGCACTGTGACTGCTTACTTATTTGTCAAGCTTCCAAGAGGGAAGTGGCAGAAGTAAGTGCTCTGGCTGCTAAACTTCAGCTGAGTGCCATTCATCAGGGTAATGTCATGCTAAGAACTGCCACAAAGCTCACTTTTAAGGGGAGTCCTATACCCATTATTTCCAAAACTAGCACTGTCATCATTCCTGTCTGGACCCTACACACATAGCAAAGAAAAACTAAGGTATGTGTTGGCTGCCGGAGGACTCTTAACTATATCTCTGGGGTACACTTAAAGAAAAAGGCTTTCAGATATTTCAAACTTAAACTGTCTGAGTATATCTGCATGCTTGATTTTGTCCACACTTAGACAGTGACTTAAAAACACCTATCTGAAGCCTGTAAGACCATAGAGAAGTCTCCAACAGAAGTGATTTAAGCCCCCAGCAGGCTTCATTTCCAGATGCCTGGACTGACAGAGAATGCTCTTCCTTAGAGGGAATCTGAAAGGCAGTTACCTGTTTTATAGACCATTATAAGGTAAGTCTGCAATGTTCAGCAGATGTGGTGTTTGGAAGTAAAGACTCCATGCTGTGATGTCTAGTTAGTCACTGTACATTTAACCAGCAATCTGTAGGGTGCTCTCATAACTACTTATGCTTATCTTAAATAGGAGGAATAACAGCTCCATTTCTTCTCACTCTTATCTGACTGTTAGCTCTGTGTAAACCTACAGGCTATTGGAAAGAAGCTAAATTAGGAATGCAGATTAAAAAGTGCAGTTCTTCCAAAGGGCTTTTTTTACCTCTCAATCTATTTTTTAAAAAACTCTTTTGTCCTGGAGAGGGGCTAATGTGCATTGTCAGTAAAATTGCACCTCTCAGCATTGAACAGGAACAATGCAGAAGGCTCATCTGTCATGTCCCTCACACATCACAGTAAAAAGATGATGTACAGTTGCCTTGGCCATCAAGGGGAAGGGATGCTTTTCATGCTGTGTAACTCACAGCCAGCTGACAAGGGTAAAAACATGGTTTCAAATCTGCCAGGTTAGATTACAGATTCAGTAGTCACTTTTAACTTTTAATCCAGAGTTTTAAGGGAACTTTCTTCAGTAACTTTGCTGTGAACATCCTTCAGACTTGTTACATAGTCTGGCAGCTTGAGTGAGGCACTACCCTGTCACTTGAGGTAATGAGTAAATTAGGCAGAGGAATGCAGTGAAGGAGTAAATATTTTTTTTTTGGTCTATATTTACTCTGTTGAGATGTTTGCATTCTGTTCCATAAGCACTCTTTTGATCCAGTCTCAGCTGCATTTTCTTATATAATATTAAGATCAGAAAGCTGACTTGTACTTGGATTCTTTCTTGGAACAGATTACCCAGGTTGTTTCAGAATTTCCAGAAATTAGATGCATTCCATTTGTGGTTTTTTGTCGGTTTTTTTTGGTTGATTTTTTGTTGTTTTTTTTTTTTTTTTCCCCAGAACAGATGGTGGAGTAGAATTTGAATCAGTGAAGTGATAGTGGGAGAGAAGTTAGTGGGGAAAAAAAAAGGGAACTGAAGTGAAACTTTTCACACTTTCCTTTTTTTTTTTTTTTTTTGCTGATTCCCAGCTTTTGTTTTTATATGAAGAGTTTAATAGATCCAGCTTTCAGATTTGTCTCCATTATTCAGAGATCTATAAAATCACATGGATAAAATCTATAATATTCTGCATTTTACTAGATATTTAATGAATACTCATAAAGCATTAGACTTTCACCTCCTGATTTGAGTTCAAATCTATTTGAATGGTCTGGTTCTTTCTTCGTGCACATTCCCTGAAGTGACAGAGCTAAAATAAGGATTAATTTTCCCACTCTTTAAAATGAGATGGATGTATGAATTTAGCATGGTGTCTGAAGAAGGCACATCAAAACCACCATCACTGGCAAAACTGAAGCCTTGAGTGTGAACTCAGTCTATTTCTAGATCATTCCTTTAAATTATTTCTGTGGAGATATTTTTTATTTATGCTACTGTATTGTCTGCAGTTGCAGAATCACAGACCAGGCTAACCCAAGAAAATAACTGGCACAGGGCAGTCATGAAAACAGAGGACTGTACTCCTGCTACCAGGGGAAAAGGAAAAACTGAACCCTAAGATGCTCTTTGCTAGGCTTGATTTCTTTTTGAGGGTGGCTCTTGTACTTGGCACAGAGTGTCCTGAAACAATAGAGGGACATGAATTAGTGTACCTTGAGCATCTGTGCCTGCACAAAAAGCCAGAAATGCATTCTTGCAGATTAGGTGAATGAAAGATTCCCCCGGTCCCAATGCCATAAACTAGTAAATGTAGCAGGGTTTTTTGTTGGCTTCTATCATTTCTGCTGTATTGAATTGCACCTCTTAAGGTACCATGCACAAAGCTGCAGAAGGCTGAGCACAGAGCTTATGTCCCCCTATGCAGGTTAGAAGCTCATTCATTCTGCATCTCTACAGGCTTCCTTCAAACTGTGTTGGAGGTGGGCTCTGCAACTGGCCCGACATTCACTCCATGCTTATTGTTTTCTTCCTTTTTTTGTTTTCATGTCTTAGTGTGCTCTCTGTGCTGTGTGCCAAATCCCAGTACCTCAGGCTTCTACTGAGTATCACCTCACCTCTGCAAGGGTCTTGTGGAAGGTGTATCTTGTCTCAAGAGGGCACTTGATACAAGGTTGTCTGAATTTCACACTATTGGAGTTTATCTTTTTCTTCACTTGATCTGTCTTGCCTTCCCTCTGTGCTTTAAACTGTGCTTCTTGGTCACTTAAGTGGTGGTGGGATTGTTATTAAACTTTGGCAAACTGTTGCATGGGGTAAGAGGTCTAAACATGGTTTAAAAAAACCCAAAAAAAATCAAAAAAATCATTCTGTCCCTCCCAGGGACAGATTCAGAAAAGTACTTACAGAAAATGCCTAATTGGAGAGATGTGAATAGCCCTGCAGATTTCAGTGCGATTGTGGATGCAATTAAAATTATACCTGTGATAAAATACTTGGCTGCACTAAAGTCTAGTTAGGGGATTGTCAAAGCTTCACCTGGCTTTATACAGCCCAAAGCCCTGGGTGGTTTCCAGAGGCTCATCTGCAGCCCAAGTGTAGTGCAAACACTAACAGCCATGCTGTGCCACCAGCCTCTCCAGCAGCCAGATTTCCTTTCAGAAACCACGGATCTAGGTTGTGAAGCAAACAAAGGTGAGAGCACGGCTTTGCTCGTGTCTCTTCTGTTTTTCTGGTGGATGAGCAGCACTGCCAGGCTTGCTGGCTGTGTGACCCGTGATGCACTGGCAGATGCAGCCTCAGGGCTTCAGATCTGAATCAGACACGCTCGTCCCTTGTCACTCTTCCCAGTGATTTTCTGGCAGGGAAGAAAAGTGAGTTAGATTGGTAAACTTTTAGGTAGCATCCACCATAGCTTCAGGAAACATGGCCATGGTCAGTTTTATCCCAGTGCCATCTGGTGAATGAAATGGCATAAAGAAAGAAAGGGAAAATGGAGTTGGGAAAAAACATGGAATGGTAAGAGGAAAATGTAGTAACACAAAAAATGGCAGAACTCAGAGGACATTGATATGAACATAAAAACAAAGGTTTCACAATTCATACCTGTGAGGGCAAAAAGATCACATTATTTAATTTAACCCGTTACATCCTGCTCACGCGATTTTCCACCTCTCAGATGATCCGGATTGCTTTCCAATCTCTTTTTAAGTACTTCTGTTGTTAAAAGATCAATCACAAGGCTGTTGTCACATTGCCCTTACTGTTAAACTCTCTTACTGTATTATCAAAGTGCTTCAGTGTGCCACTGTCACCTAAAATACCCATGGTGCATTAAACTGTAGGTGTTTGTGAGATCCTGTAAATGTCTCTGCAAATGTAAGCTTAAACAGCTTTCTGTTGATTCCCTAATTTAGCTAGCAGAAACCCCTGCCTCCGCCTCCTCCCATCTCTGGTCTGTCTGATTACACGCAGCCTCATTAGCTACCAACCTTTAAACGCTGCCCTCACCCCTCCAGGTGCAGACCACTCTCCACCGAAAGAGACAGAGCACGAAATTGGAAGCTTTTTGCGAGAGATGAAATTATACCTTCAACTCCCCTAGGTTTCATTTCCACTTAAAAAAAAACCCCAACAGCCCAAAGACACTGAAGTCACCAGGGATCTTACTGTGAGCTGTGGTGGCGTCTTAGGTGCCTGTGGATGGACTGCTAATGGCACTCCCAGTTGGTCATTTAGGAGCCCCAGGCCTTGGCTTTTCTGCTGAACAACATGGTGCTTGTGCTTTCTGTCTGCTCCTCTGTTCAGAGCCGTGAATCATCTCTGAGGAGACTGATCTGAGAGCCCTACTTCACAGGCATTTCCTCATCATCTAAGGCAAGGACTTAGTCCTACTTGAAATTTTTTAAATCTATATTTCATTAAGCAATGCTTTTGTGGCATTTCAGTATTCATCTAAAATAATTAATATAAGCCTTTTATCTGTGTAAATCAAAACACTTTGGGAAAGTTGGAGAGCATAAAACCTCCATTTTAAAGATGAAGAAATATGAGTCATGCAGAGGGATTATGCACTCTGCCCAATTGCCCAACCAATTAACAGATTAATTCTTAATCCAGTTCCATATTCACAGGGCCACACTGCCAGATTTTATCTCTTAAATGTAAAATATTCTACATCTGAAAATACTAATCAAGTGAATGACACAGGCACTTTGCAAAATGAAGTAATGCTCTGTTTTTAATGAACTTAACAAAAAAAAAAGTGTTTGATTAGGATGTTTTTTTTAAATTTCTGTATTTCAACCCAGTGTAAGATTTTCAGTTAATGACATGTTTAACACTCAGCTGTTTTTGGGCAAGATGTTTAATTTTCCTTATTTTAATGTTTCACTATGGTTGTCTGCACATACAACTGGGAGAGAAGTCTGTGTCACAGACAAGTATTTATTTCTAAAGTGTTTCATCACCAAGACTTAAATGAAGAATACAAGTAGAAAACAGTGTTTACACAAACTTAATGTTCTCTGATTTCCCTGTGCTTTTTTTTCCAAGGGGTTAGCAGCTTTCTATTTCACAGCAGGAAACCAACCAAACCAAAGGGACCTCACCTACACAAATGCATTTGGTGAGATAATTATTCGACTGACATTACAGAGCTTAAAAACACTCAGACTTCATGGTCTCTGAAGATGGAATTCATTATATCTTAAACAAGACAGGATTCTCCTCTGGGAATTTTCCGTCTGTCTGTTTTTCTTTTACATATAGTTCACCTGCTTAGGAATGAGGTAAGAAGAATAGATCAGCTCTGCTGCATTGATACTTATGACATTTTATTTTTTTCTTTGTAAAAAAAGAAAGTGAAAAAGAAAAGTCTCTTGCTATTACAAACATAACCTACTTCTCCCTGTGTAGGCAGGCACATGCTTCTCTCCTCAGCTGAGACACGAGGCCCTATTCTTAGCTCCACTTTCATTTATGTTGTGCCTTGAGGCAAGATGCAGAGGATATAACAGCTCTGTAGTTATGACTGGTTTAAACTATGCAAAATTAGAGCTCCCTCTAACATTACTGGCTGTTTTAGAGATATGTGAAAGGATGTTAAAAACCTTTTATAGAAGCCCTATCCAAGGATATGTAACTCTGACAAGCCAGAAAGGAACATTAAAAATGTTTGGAAATACTTGGATGCAGTCACTAAGAGGGGTATAGAACCAGCCTGCTGTTTCATCCTCTTGGCAGCTGAGAATTAGGAAATGTCTGCAGTAAAGGGTCAGTTCCCCAGTGGATGGAGCTTACTTGGGTTTACTGATGTTGATTTGCACAAATTGATAAACTAACCTCTCACAGCATTCACCTGTGATGGATGCACTCAACTCTGTAACCAGGTAAAGACCTGGGCTATAGCCAAGGTAAAATCTCCCACAGGGAACCCACAAAGGGGCAGAGTGACCCAGTGAGCATCGATGCACATGAACTTGGAACACTGATCATGCCATTAACATGAGAGTAGCCCATGGTTTTTCCAAGACCATTTGTCAAGAAACAGAAACTCTGTGACATCCAGAACAAGTGGTGGATCAGTCTAGCTGAAAAAACACAATTATGTGCAGACCCGGGTGATCACAGAGGATTCTATGAAGCCCTGAAAACAGCATACGGGCCTGCATACCAGGTCCAAAGCCCTCTACTCAGTGCAGATGGTCAAACACTTCTAACAGATAAAACCTCCATTCTGAATTGATGGTCTGAACACTTTCAGACTCTTTTCAGTACTAGCTGTGTAGTCCAAGACTCAGCAATTCAGTCCATCACACAACAACCGGTGAAGTATGAACTGGATACTGCCCCCACTTTAGGAGAAACCCTCAAGGCCATACAGCAGGTGAAAATTGGCAAGGCAGCTGGGGTTGATGGAATTCCACCTAAAGTCTGGAAACATGGGGGCCTTGCAGTCCATGCTAAATGTCACGAGTTTATGGTGCGCTGTTGGGAACTAGACCAATTACCATCAGACCTTTGAGATGCAGTCATCATCACCTTGTATAAGAAGAAAGGAGATAAATCAGACTGTTCAAATTACCGTGGTATTACTCTGCTCTCCATTGCTGGCAAAATCCTGGCAAGAATACTCTTGAACAGACTAATATCCGCTATAGCAGAAGGAATTCTACCTGAAAGCCAAAATGTGGTTTCAGAGCCAACAGGAGGACCACAGACATGGTATTTGTTCTCAGACAACTGCAAGAAAAGTGTAGGGAACAGAACAAAGGTCTCTTTGTAACCTTTGTTGACCTCACCAAGGCTTTCGATACTGTGAGCAGAAAAGGTCAGATTTTGGAACATTTAGGTTGTCCCCCCAAGTTCCTTAAAATGATCATCTCACTCCATGGGGATCAACACAGCCAAATCAGATACGGCAATGCACTTTCTGAGCCCTTTCTAATAACTAATGGAGTGAAACAAGGCTGTGTTCTTGCATCAACCCTATTCACAATCTTTTTCAGCATGATGCTCCAAAGGGCCACGGCAGACTTCAAGGATCAGGATGGTATCTACATTTGATACTGTACTGAGGGAAGCCTATTCAACCTAAGGTGACTGAAGGCCCACACCAAGACCTTAAACCATCTTGTCTGGGAGCTGCTTTATGCTGATGATGCCACCCTTGTGGCCCACACGGAAGCAACCCTGCAGCGTTTAACATCCTGTTTTGCTGAGGCTGCTGAGCTCTTTGGGCTGGAAGTCAGCTTGAAGAAGACAGAAGTTCTCTATCAACCGGCACCTCGGGAAGTCTTCCATCATCCCCACATCACCATTGGCGAATCAGAGCTCAAATCAGTCCAGCAGTTTAATTACCTAGGTAGCATCATCTCCTCGGACAGTAAGATTGACGGAGAGATAGACAACAGGTTAGCAAAGGCATACAGTGCCTTCAGAAAGCTTCATAAAAGAGTTTGGGGAAATAAACACTTGAAGGAAAGTACAAAGATCAGTGTTTACAGAGCCATAGTGCTGTCTACTCTCTTATATGGATCTGAATTGTGGGTCATCTACCACCACCACCTGCATCTCCTAGAATGCTTCCATCAACACTGCACGAGCAGCAATCACAAGCATTGAGGCCATGTTGCTGAGAACACAGCTGTGTTGGGCAGGACACGTCTCAAGGATGAAGGACCACTGCCTCCCTAAGATCTTGCTTTATGCTGAACTTGCCACCGGCTGCCGCATGAGAGGAGTTGAAGAGAAGATACAGGGACTCCCTGAAACAACATCTCAGCCTTGGCCATATTGATCAACATAACTGGTCTACTCTGGCCTCCAATCGGGAGGAGACACACCGTCTATAACACTGCTGATGCCTTTCAGAAAGCACGCAGGATCACCCTTGAGGAGAAAAGACAACACATGAAGAATCGTGTCTTGCAGAATATACCACCTAAGGAGTCTTTCTGCTGTGCCTTTTGCAACCTGTCGTGCCTGTCTCGTATTGGCCTTTTTAGCCACCAGTGTGCTTGTAACAAACGTGGGTAGAGCCCTTCCCAAATCTTCGTTCGCAAAGCCCAGCCATGATGATGATGATGAGCCCATGGTTTTTCCAAGATCATTTGTCAAGAAACAAAGAAAGTTGCGTGTACTAGGAGTTTCATACCTTTCCCATTGTATGCAATTTAACTGTGAGCCAACTGCTTTATCCCTAGTAAGAGAGCCTAAGTGAGCCTTCTTTGAGCTCTCTCTGCTAGGCAGTGTGGCTGCATGGGGGTGATCTCCACTGGACCTGGGATCCCTCTAAGGGTTGTTCCTCAAGGCAGAGAGACCTTTCTACTAATGACAGATCTTTGGATGTGTCCAATTTAAGTTCTCTCTAAATTGCATCTGGACAGCCCACTAACAACTCTCCTTTGAGCTGGGATCCTCTCAAGGTTTGAGATTCCTTACCTAAGACCAAGAAATCCTTCCTTACCCAAGGCAGAGAGATCCCTTGTCCACAACAGGTCCTCGGTAAGTGGCTGATAGCGTGCTAAATTAATACTAATGAAATCCATGCAGTTAATTCCTTTAGATACAAACCATTGTCCAAGTCTGAGACTAAGATTGGGCCCAGCTGCAGCTAGGCTTCATCAAGAGTTCAGAAAACAAGGAGGTCCACTCTGAACCTTATGACTCAATGGGAGAGTCTCCCTTACCCTTTTGCATCTTTGGTCTCTGTCACTCTAAATGGATTCTAACTTGATTTTCCTCTGTATGCTTCATCCATGTAGTAAGTAATCTTGTCATCAAACTTTGTAAATTCACATTTTTATAAAGTCATATTAAAACAATTTTTGGTAATGTCTTTGATGGTGATTCTTTGAGTGACCCTAAACTACTTGTTCATGACATCACTGCTTGTTATTTCTCAAGTGTTGCTTCAGCACTACCTATTGCCCTTTTCAGTTCTGTACCTTACCTCCCTCTCCTGTCTCTGCACATAGACAAAAGGAGAGCAGGCTAAGAACCCTTCTGGGGATATGGACTTATCCTAAAAAATCCCAATTAACTGACAAACATCACAGAAGTTTGGATCTTGGTAAAAAAGTCAATATTCCCAGTAAAAATTCTATCATGTATTAGTCTTCTGCTGAATCCACAAGGCATTGAGCAGAAGAAACAATGTGAAGACAGTTCTTTATGAATGCTGAAGAGTACGTGTCAACTTAACTGGTCATGGCTTTGCAGTCCATCCTAAAACAACCAAACCAGGGGTTTGCTCTGTAGTAACTCCACTGATTACTGGTCATGTTTGGAAAGTGTCCTGTGAAGCTAAGGGATCACTTCTTGGTTGCTTCGACCTGGGGTGTGTTCAGGAGGGCACATTGCCTTGCTGGTGGATAGGCCAGGCTGTACTGTGCAGGTGCAGTCTGTTCCACCTAACACCAGAGTGAACACACATCAGCTTTGGAAGCTGTATATTTCTTCCTAACCCAAGATGGGTGGGAAGATTCCTCTTCCTACCCAAGAACATCTTGAAACCCTCCATGAAGCCCCTGAGCAATGCAGCAGCTCCTACAGATGCCTTGAGGAGGCCTCATCCCAGTATAGCAGAAAAGGGAAAATTATTTATTTCTCTTTCTCCCTCCCTACCTCTCCAAATGTGCTGGGGAGTCACAGGGAGGGCATGGATGGACTGCCATCAGTCCCCTCAGGCACAGCTGCCTCAGAACTTGACATAGAGCTGGGAGCAGGGGCCAGTTTGGCTTGAAATGTTGTACTGGTTCAGCATTGGTACCAACAGCAGCTATTCTGGTTCCTACTTCAGGAATTTGGAAATAATTTTTTCCATGTGAAGAGTCTGGCAAAAAACTGTAATGGTTTTTGTGATGGTTTTTAGACCTTCAAATGACAGGCATCTGCAGTTTGAGTGTCAGGAGTGTAAAGAATTGGAGGGGACTTGATCTGTGACCATGTCAATCAGAGGACTGATTAAGCCACTTGGGTTACTGCAGTGGCATATGTCTCCATGAGGAAAGACGCTGGCTTCAAATCGGTATTCCTGGCTGTTTCTGACAATGAAGAGAAAGCATCAGTTTCATCACCACAACAAGGTTTTCAGCAGTTAGAGCTATTGGCATATCTTGGAGCTGGTGCTGGAACAAAACTGCCAGAGATCTGGATATTTCCCTCCTTTGGGTAACAATGATAGATAAAGATATAACTTCATAATTGACCAGGTGGGAATTTATGTGCTCACTGGGCTTTCTTCATGATGTTTCCTTGCACAGCACAAAATCATCATCTGTCATCTGCTTGTTCTTTGCCTTGTTATACCTGAAGAAGTGTCTTCAGGTATACAAATTCCCCGTACTGAAAAGCAGCCAACAGAGCAGTACCATTTCTGCAGCCAGAGCATGTACACAGAGCCTGGAGTATCTGCATAGGCTGAGTTGGTGACTTGACATGGCTATGTGATGACAAAAACATCATCAGACCTTCCTTCCCCTTAACTTCATGTCTTCTCCTCTTACTGAAAGCATCTAAGTAAAACCTGGCTGCTGTGGTGTCTGGTATTCATTAAATGAATAGGTTTCTATGTTAGCTGCTATGTTAGCTGTGATCCAAGGCTGCTGAATGGTGCTGGAGAAACCATGCTACTAGAAATGCTTTGTTTGGGATAGTCTTTGAGAGATCAGAAAAACTAAAGGACCCTGTGCTAACATAAGTGCAGAGTAAATGTTTAGGATATCAGAGTCTATTAGGATATCCAGAGTCTATTTTGGATAGCTGTGCTACTGCAAAAATGCAGTCTTCAGAAAGTAATTTTATAAAATATTAGAGTGCCTCTGCTCTGAAAAATAACCCAGAAAAAATTGTGGTGTCTGTGCTTATTGGTTTTTATAATTTCTTGGGATGCCTATGTGAGCCTGTGTCTTCTGCATCATTTTGCACTGTCCCTGGTAAAGGAAATGTGAAAGCTGATGAAATAGAGAAAACAGTCCACCTTTTTCTCTTGCTCTTGCTCTCAATGGTGTCAGTTTTATGCAACTAATAAGCATAAGGTAGTAAGAATCTATTTCAGTCACCTGAAATCAGCAGAAGTGACAGTTCACAGTGCAAGCGGGTTGGCTGTGTGAGAAGGTGCCACATTTGCAGTCGGTTTTCGATGCGGAATTTCACCATAATTTCTCACTCTCAGGAACAGATGACTGTTTGGAGGAAAGACACGCCTTTTCTCCCCCAGGAGTAACAGCTGTCCAGACACAGGAAGATAACTGCCAAGGACCTGACTGCTAGTCTCTGGGTGTTTTTAGGTAAGGACCATTTACCTCTTGCTAACCCTCCCAAACTGGAATTCAGTCCCTAGATTTGGCTGGGCAGACATTGTCTCTGGTATGAGCATTCCTTAAAAGCTGCAAGTGATATGTCACAGGAACACTGCAACTTCTTCACCATCATGATGTATCCCTGCATGTCCCTGATTAGGAAGATCATGCATCTTCCTTGCATGTTTTGTCTCAAAAAAGAACTTGTTCAAAGAGGGAAACCCCAGGACAGTCCTTATGAATTTGGGGCAGCTCAAAGGAGTGGAAGGGGCCTGTCTTGTGTAAGAGCAGATGTAATCAGCCTGAATCACAAGTTGAAACAAAGCTGGACTCATTCCCTTTGTCTAAATAGTATGGTCATGCTGACAGGTCCCACCTGGACAGTGTGCCCACTGAAGAACCGTGATTGATGTTAAAAGATTATTGCAGTGACTTCTGCGGTGCACAGGGAGGATGTTTTATTGCTGTCATTTGCACTGTGTGTTCTGTTAAGGCAATCAGCTCTTCTTACCAGTTGCTGCTATTTCTTCACATGCCAGTAGCATTTTGCTCTGCTCTGGTAATGCTTCAACTCCTTGCAGTCCCTCTCCCTTGGGCAACCCCCATGATGAATTGAATTGCTCAGGATGGAAGTTATGAGAAGCAAGGAATTCATTAGCACTGTCAGGCAAAAACTAGCTATCACAGGCTGTTTGCACCTGCCTGAGCCCTGCTGCTGGTCTGCCTCCTACTAGACTTTCCCCCCACTGGTGCCTGGCAGCACACGCTGCTCACCGTGCAGCAGGAGTGTGCATAGCACCAGCATGATTAGAAGAAACCTCAGTGTGATTTGGGGGCAGTGGGTTTGGCCATAGGGAGCTCCTGCTCTTGCCTTGGGTGACCAAATATGAATATGGCTTGAAAAGAGGTGCAAGAGGTGGGTGAGCAGGGCCTCCAAAGTGCACCTGATCTACAGGCAGAGGTAGAGGTGTGATGAAAGCACTAGCTCTGTCTGTTCTCTGACCCACCAGCATTCACCAGTGGTATCCAGCTCAATCCTCAGAGACCAGATCCCAGCCTGGACTGCAGCAATGTGGGCTCCTTCCTCTCACTTACAGCTGAGGTCCCATTTTCCCTGCTCACATCCGTTCTCCAACAGTTGCAATCACTGGGGAGGCTATCACAAATGTATCATTGTTTCCATAGTGCCATGGGATGCTCCAGGAAAGAAGAAATCATAGGCTGGTGCCCTGGGAAAAAAATTCCAAATTAGGCTTCAAAGCTGGATTGAGCAGGGATGCTGGTAATAATAACTGGGGGAAAAAAATAAAAAAAGGGATGTTCTGCTTCCCTATATGTCATGTAGTTCAAAGTGCTGCCTCTTGGACAGTGATAATACTTACCCAGGTTATTTTACTATTCCTTAGGAAAAAAATATTAAAATTCCTTAAAAATATTTTTTTTGTGTTAATCTGGTAGTGTGACTTTCTTGAAAAAAGGCAGATAGCTCCAACTTCTATTCAGCAATGAGTTGTAAAACAGTTGTGTAAAATAGCCCTCTGATCATCATTGTGACTCTTTTCTGGACTTGCTCCAACAGTTCCATGTCCTTCTTAAGTTGAGGGCACCGGAACTGTATGCAGTACTCCAGGTGGAGTATCACCAGAGCAGAGCAGAGGGGGAGAATCACCTGCCTTGACCTGCTGGCCACACTGCTTTTGATGCAGCCCAGGATACAATTGGCTTTCTGGGCTACAAGTGTGCATTGCCAGCTCATGTCCAGCCTCTCATCCACCAGCACCCAAAAGTCCTTCTCGTCAGGGCTGCTCTCAACCACTTCTCCACGCAATCTGTAGGTGTGCCTGGAATTGATAAATGCTGTTACACCTCAATTACAAGCCTGGTTGGAAAGCCTGGTGAATATAAGATAAACAGGTCATGTATATATTGTCAAGACTGACTGTGAGAAATAGCTCATTAGACTTTTTCTCTTTTGCTGAAAAAATGCTGTAAATCTGTTGCTTTATCCTGGACAATGGTTGGTATTCCTCCTAAAAACAGTGCCAGCTGAACTCAGTATGCTATTTGTTAGTGAAGAAATAGAGTACAGGAGTGTTTGAGAGGAGAACTAACAAAAACCAAAGCATTCTTCAGCTTGAAAGAAAAGTGGAAGGCTGCACAATTTATACTGTCCATGCTCCATTGCTGCTTCATTTGTAAATATCTATATTTTATGTGTTTTTCAAGCAAAACCAAACTTTTACATGAGTGAGATCTCATTGGACTAGCAGCCAAATTAACTTCAGAGTTTTCAGACCAAAAATAAATACTTTTTGAAAGGAAGCTGAGGAAGATGTGCCACTTATTACCACTGAGCAGCTTGACACCACTTCAGTCCAGATTTCAAGCCGTCTATCTACTCAGCAGGAGATATATTTGTTTTAAATTAAACATGCCAGGAATCAGACTTCAAGGGGAACAAGGCGAGTTCATTGTTTCCACACTGGAAATCTCTATGTCTGCATCAGTGAATTTTGGCTCCCTGTTTTTCCTACTTAAATTAATTGCTAACCATGCTAAACTAGAGCAATTAGGGTCTAAAAGCTCCAGGTTCTTGGTGAGGGAACTGCGGACTGGGACAGTGGAGTGAAGGGTAACTAGCAGCAAATCAGCTTTTATCAGAGAGAGAAAACTAACAGAGAGAGCTTGGGAAAATGAAGTCTGGTCTTTAAGTGAACAGACTATTGGGCTCAGATACAAAAGTTTACTGTGTGTGAAAACCTGGGATGAGGGGGGCAAGCCTTGCCCCAGTACACTTCTCACAGCTGCGATGGATGTTGTTGCTTGAGAGGTAACTGCCAGGATGGTATCTATCATCTCTCTGTTTACAACAGGATTAGGAACACCCATTTTAAAGGGTCTGCAAATCAACTGGAAAAATTGGCTCAGATCGGGAGTCTGGCTGACAAAGCTATGTACTTAAAAACAGTCATAAAAAAACGGATCGTCTGCTTTTCGAATTGCAGCAGGAGAGCAAACAAATGGGCCTGTTTTCTGGGTCTTTATTTTTTTTTCCTAGTTGTGGTTGCATAACACAGGATATTTCTTTTATTTTAAATTAAACCATTGGTTGTTGTTAATTAGAATTTGAGATGTGTGAGAAAGAAGTGTGAATGTATTAGTAAAAAAATAAACCGATTAATACTACAGCGAAGCTTTTATAAACATGGAGATGTATTTTGCTTGTTGTAGCCATATTGCAGTGTAACATC
Source organism: Lepidothrix coronata (assembly GCF_001604755.1). NCBI lineage: Eukaryota > Metazoa > Chordata > Aves > Passeriformes > Pipridae > Lepidothrix > Lepidothrix coronata. The sequence goes on from NW_016690198.1 coordinate 3,769,148, forward strand.
AAGGTCAACATAATTTGAAAACATCCAAATAGATTTGGAGCAGGAATTGGTGGGTGAAGCAGTATTCCAGGGTATTTGGAAGATCACACTAGATAATAAGTATGGTCTCTCTGGCATTAAAATACACATTCACTGAAGTTTCCCTTCCTTTGCAGAGAGCCCTGCAGCACCAGAGGTCTGTCTGGATCTCAGGCAAGGCTGTATCACGCAGAGCATCTCCACTCTCCTCCTGCTGCCATGATGGCTGCCCCACAGGGGATACATGAGGAGCGTCCCTCTGCAGCCCTGATCCTCACCGAGGCCTGATGGCTCACCTTGTCCTCTCACCACCACCCTGCAAGGAACATGAACCAGAGGAGATAGTGAGCCTGGTGAAGCCAGTTCACAGCACCCCAGTGTGCTGGTGCCCTGGCCTGGGTTTGCAGCTGAACTGGTACCCTCCACCTTTGCTTTGACTGTGCTCTGTATGCCTAATATCCCTAGATCACCAAGGGGCTGGACATGCCCCTCAGGTGGTCCGGATCAATAATGTTGTCTTTCCCTGGGCGTGAGCTGGGCTGTGAGGTAGGAAGAGCAGTGAGTGCTGCCCAGCTGGCACTACAGTTCCTGCTGCAGCTGCACCTGGGACAGACTCCCCTATGAATATGCACTTGTTTTTCCAGCACAAAAGGAATCTGTAATTGTGTTGTTTTTGAATGGGTAATCTCTTCTCTCATCTAAATTGTCTGTGTGAGACCTCAGGTGGGCTCTGGTGGGATGCCTGGATTCAAACAGGGTGTCAGGATACGGCTGAGTGCCTGCAGATGGATGTACTTGCAAGTGAAGTCTCCTGGGTGGGTAGCAGATCATGCAGTTTTTGGTTTGGTTTGGTTGCCTTTGGCAGACTGGAGGTCCAGGAGGCTGCAGCTTGTGGTATAGCAATAGTGAGAAAGTCTCAGAGGGCCACACATCTGTGAACTCAGCATAGCTCATGCCATTGCCAACAGCAGTGAAATCTGGGACCTTGAAACAAAGCCAGCTGTTTCTCCCCATTGTTGGCTGAGGCCTGTATGTACAAGGAGAAGAATGGCAGCATCAAATGAGCAGAATTATTGAGGAAGAAAACATAGCAACAGCACAGCCTCGTCACTTAGTAACACAGCAGAATTATGATGAAGAAGGAGTGAACATATATAAATAAAATATTCAGGAATATACATATTCATTAAAATGCTACCCAGAAAACAGAAAGGAGAAGGGCAATAGCTGAGCATCTAAAAATGGTCTTTAATGAAAAAGAATTTTAAATATCTGTCTCCACTGTTCAGAGCTCTGTGATGGTATTACCTTCCCACATGAAGCTATGCTATTTCAGGTTCCCCTGGGTTCCTCCCCCCATCTCCTCACCTCGAGTACATGAGAAATCTGACAGATGAACTTGAAAGGGTTGCTTTTTGTTCCCAGACGTGTTGCCGGTTTATTATCCTTACCACGTCTATGTGAGTAATGTTCTTTATGTGTCACCATGCCCAGTGCTGATGAATACACAGTGATATATTTCAGCTCTAAACAGCATCCCGATTAATTTGCCTGCTACCATCTTTTGCCCTGGGACCAAGAGCATGTTCCTCATTGCTATGATTGCTTTCCTTACCCCCGGATCAAGTGAAGAGAAGAGAGAATGAAAAAACTATGCTAGTTACTAAATAAAACTCTTCCTGTCCTTTCCACACCTCTACACTTAAATTTATTCCTAAGATGCCAATAATCTGAAATTCAAACCACTTTCATGGAAGAAAGAGTGAGAGCTTGGAAGCAGTTGCAAAACAAGATTTTGAGTTATTAGATGTTGTTCTTCTACCTTGAATATTTAATCAAATGCCCAAGTCTGTTCCCACATGAAGTGAAAGATTAATCATTTCACTTATAAATCATTCTCCTCATCTCCCTTTCATTTGCGCTGAAGGTGCTCTCTTCTCTTTCAGCTCTGCAGAAGCTGCTGCCCCTTATCTTCAGCTTCACTTTTTCTGAGAGCTTAAGTTGGGATTGTAAGTAAATGTTAAACAACCACCTTTATTGCTTATTTTATGTATGTTAAATTGATCACAGGGTTTTTCTCTTCAATCCACTGTTTTTAATAAATATTTTACCTTCCAATACTGAAACACTTGTTATGAATTTTCATGAGCAACTTCACATAAATCTTCTTAACAACTCTTCACATAAACAGGGGTTCAGAAGCACTATGCCTGCCTAGGCAAGGGTCATCCTGTATTTTGTTTCTCTCTCTCCAGTCGAGTACTTTCAGGGATTCAATGGAACATTTAACACAAAGAAAGGTGCTGTTCCAGGCTACATTCATCTCTGTCAATAACAAACGTTTGACATGACTGGAGGCCACATGATGTAGTTATGTAGCAGTTAGTTTTGGTAGCTCCCTAAGATAGAAATTGCTCCTGTTTGGGAAATTCTCAAAAGAATTCACGTTTGTGTTTGGATGTGTACCAAGATCACATTTGGTGTTTTCTATCTGAAATTTTCATAGTAAACTTAGCAGCATGTATTTGAAATATAGATGCATTTAAAGTTTATCTGATGGATAAATATTAATGTGATCAGTTTGTCTGTGCAACACCTGTCCACAGTTCATAGTGATGATGAGGGGCTACTGGAACCAATAAACGAACCCCATGTGAAAAGATTTACTTTGCTGTCTTGCCAGACAGCAATGGCATTGTCATAAAGCTGAAAATGCAAATTCTTTGCGTGCATTGGCATTCACTGTGATGGAGATGCCATGAATAGGGAGGAAGTCTGAGGAGTCACCTCAAATGGAGGTGTTGGGAAAAGGCATGTTAGGACAAATTGATAAACTAAACATTAACAAATTCTCAGCACCAGATGGTGTTTACCCAGGAGTCCTGAAAAAACACACATGACAAATAAGAATTTTCTGAATTACTAACTGTGTGTAATCTGGCACTACTATCAGCTCTGGGTTTAGGGGATGGAAGTGGGAACATTACACCAGGCTTTGAAGGGCACTCCAGGAGTGACTCTGGGAACTAGTGGTCAGTCCAGGCTTTCATTTATAGTGGTCGTAGATTTGGCTGGAGGTTTGAGAAGAAGCCCAGGTGCTGAGAAGAAGGTCAGACCTGACAGCCACAAGAACTCTCAGAAGGATTTCATGAGCACACATACTGTACTTCATCAGGCTGTGTAGCTTTCTATAGAGCCTTAGGGAGGCAAGAAAGGCTTATAACAAATGACAGTTATTATGGAATTGAAGAGGTTACCCTCTGGCTTAACCAGAGAGGTTACCTGTGGGGTAAACCCCAGAAAAGGGAGGGTTGGAAGAAACAGGCTTCTCATACCTCAAGAGGAGGTCTTACAGACACTGGACCTGGGTCTGGTGTTTGGCATCTTCCTAAGTGTCTGAAGAAGATGGTAAGAGCAAATAGTGACGATGTTTACAACCAATGAAATGTTATTTAGGATAACCAAAACTACTGTTGACTGAAAAGATGCTGAAATAGTTCATTGCACTAAAATGAAATTCTGTGTTGGGGCTGTCAGGAGAAAAGTGACTACATATACAAAATCATGATCTCTTAGCTCAGGAAAAAAGTGAAAGACAGCTCTCCACAGTCATTGTGGAGAGTTTGCTAAAAGCTCAGTGAGCAAGCTGGGAGAGTAGTGGATTTGCATCTGTTTGACATTTGAAATGTTTTGCCACTGGTTGATCTGCAGCTTTGTGCAGCATGATCCAGACTAAGAAAAGTCCATTTCAGTTCTAAGGAGAGGTGCAAGATTAAGAATCAAGCATCTCACTTCTGAAATTGCTTGTGATTGTTTTCTCCTCCACGAGTGTCTGCATAGCTAGCAATTAACTGCATCCAGAGATCAACAGCTAAATTGTCTCAGACAGGAATTGCTATATCAGAGCCTAGTGCTACTGTACTTTAGGCAATCAGGCAGTTCCACTGATCTGTCTTTGCTGAAGGTGAAACAGCAGGCTGGACTTGCTCTGCAGCCAGAGACAACAGAAAGGGAAAGGACTGTATGCTGAGCTGGGGAGAAGCACGAGTTTTATGGTGCAGGGATTGTAACACCACAGAAAAATTTTGCTGTTTCCTCTGTAGGCCTAAAAGAGTGCGAGGGGGCTCCTCTAGACACACCAACTGCGGCCATGGCATAAGTGCCATAGCTGCCTCCTGCATGGTGTGGGCATAAGTCCTGCACTGGCTCTGCTCTGGCACCTGGGGTTGGGCATCTCCTTGCAAGACAGGAGGTGACAGCTCCTTCCACCCAGCTGGGGAAAAATGGGACCCAGCAGGGACAGAAGGCCTGAGCATGGCCCCCGTCATGCTGCAGGCTCAGGGAAGCAGAGGGCTCAGGGAAGCAGAGGGCTCAGTGCCTAGGTGACTTTTTTTGCTGTGATATTCAGGGAAGCTCCTGATGCCTTCGCCCTTAATTGCCATAATTAGTCCATTACCCTCCTCTAGGGGAATTTTCTACAAAAAGAGAAGATGTCATCCCTTGAAATGTTTGACTAATAGACCAGAAACTCCACTGTCAGCTTTTTTCTTTTATTTTTACTATATTTTAAATTGAGCTATTGTATTGACAATTTAGCATCTAATCCTATTGCTCTAATTCAATCATTTGCCTATGCATTAGGATAAGAATAATTTGCATAACAGCCTTCAGTCTTCTGTTTAGCAACAAAATATTTTGATATTTGCTTGTGTTAAGTGGGATCAAACTGCAAACAGGCTGGCAAGTAATCCCAGGGGATCTGCACTGACTCTGGCACTGTCAGAGAACCTGCGGCTGCTCCCCTTCCCTGCGAGCTCCCTTGCAGGGATTTGGGGCCTGCTGGTAAATGTCCCTTCTTGAGAAATTTGAAGAAAGAAGAGGAAAATGCCTTTCTTGCCCCAGTCAGGACTGGTTAGACTTCACTTGCCTGTATTTATCACTATCTGCACCACTGATAAGGATTGTATTAGCAAATCAGCCTTTACACACAGTGTTTTCCTTCCTCAGAGCAGAGAAAGTTTGTAAACGAGTTGTAACCTTTCCACTGGACTATCAGGACTGATAGTTTTTTCTTTCATGGAGACAGTCCCCGAAGAGTCTGCTGCATCAGATTTTCCTGAGGAGGGCTGGAAGTGTTTCTTCACTGTTCAAAAACTGGAGGACTCAGCATGGGCCAGAGTTGCTGCAGGCACCACCCCCACCACCCCACCACCCCCGCCCTGTTATTGAGCTATGGATGCCCCTGCCCCAGTGTCCAAACAATCCTTCTCTCACATGCTTCACTAACGAGTAAACTAAAGCACACCCCTCACCCCATATTCCCCATACAAAGCTTTGAAGTTCCACAGATGTCATTCTCCCAATTCACCCAATTTTTCAGTTTCTTCTACTAGGAATTTTTATTTTGTTTAGTAGCTAGATTTTATGTATGGACCACCCTACATAAATTTTACATTCCTTTTCTGTGGCTGACAGATACCATTTTCCCAATTGATTAAGTATCCAGCTTCTTACAGAGGAAGAGCTGCATATATGACTAAGAACCTGCAAAGCTGTAACCCCCTGTGGCAGATCATTAACTTCAGATCAATAGGAAAATCACTTTTTCTCCTCCCTTTTTGTAATACCTTTTTTTTTCCTGGTGTCCAGATGCTTCTCAGGGAGGAATTTTCAGAGAGCTGTCATTCCTATAACACAAACTTGCATTATCAAAGTATTTCTGCATGAAAATGCTTGAAAGGAAATGCAAATCTAGACATTAAAGACAACTTCCTTAAAAACTGAGGTAGACTTGTTCGAGCTTTCCTTTTTTAAATTGTACTTCTTTTCCTAGGAAAGAATATGGAGATAAAGAGCCCGTTTTTACAAGCCTCCCTCAACTTTGGTACATATTCTCCAGAGAAGGCTGGTGAGATCATACCATTTGCAGATGTCCACACGATGTTATGTTCTTCATTGTATTTTAACATATATCTTTTTATTAGGATTTGTTCTATGTATTTAATTGAAATTAATAGTCAGTGAAGGAAAAAAACCTCTGTGGATGTTTTAATTTGCCAGAGACTGTCAATAGCCTGGGGTTTGCTTGTTGGAAGAATGTATTTCAGTGTTTTCTCCTCTCTCATGCTAAATTGTATGCAAACGCTCCTTCTGAAGCTAAGTAAACTCCATTTTTCATTTTGAAGATAATGCTGGGATGTCCCTGTCGGATGTCATCCCTTCCATGAATTCCTCTGATGGTATTTTAGCATCTCCCTGTGCTGTGATGTGGAGGTAGTAACAGGAACAGCTGGCCTTTCACAAAAGAGGTTGGCTCAGGGGCCCAGGGACTGCCCAGTCCTTGTGTGGTATAAGGGATTTGGAGCTTCAACCCACTGCTGGCTTCCTCAGTGCTCCTGAATGAGGGGAGGAAAAGAGAAGGTGATAGGTCTCTTCTGAACCTCTGGGTCTTTCTGATGGATTTTGTAATGTTTAATACCATTGTTTTGCACTACCTCTGGCACTTTCAGCCATGGGAACTGTCATCCCTAGAGAGTGGGGTAGCTTACCTGCAGCAGGCTTTGGGCAGTTACAGCACTGATCCTGCTCAGTGCACAGCCACCACCAAGGGCATGTATTAACCATCCCAGTGGGGCACAGACAGGTCCCCATCATGCCCCAAGCTCAGGCCTTGAGCTGAACTACATAAATTAATCCCTCTTAGTGGATCATGTGGTTTTCTTCTGCACTACAACCTACTCAGAAACACTAAGTGGTCCCTCTGGTTCATAAAGGGTTAACATTTTCAGTCCCAGGCCCTTTATTTTATTTTCATGGCCTTAGTCAATACCATAAAGCCCCCCAAGCCCCTGGCAGTCTTTACTACAGAGATAACCACACAATGAACCTATCTGTACATCACAAAAAGCCGACAGTAAATTTACAAGTACTTGTGGGACATGGGGCCTCTTGCTGATAACCAGCTTTGGCATTAAATAGGAGCTGCACGTTTATGCCTGCTCTGTTGTGTTACGTTTTTTTCCCTGAAGATAGCAGCTCACTGTGGGAAAAGTCGAGGACTGATGCTGGAGCTCACTTGGCGCCCTTAAAAACACATCTGTACTCTGTCTCGGCTCTCCTGCCCAGTTTAGGATGCACCAGTGTTTATTCCTCTCTGTTTTTGTGCCTCTATTCCCTTGTCTCTGCTAATAATTTCACTAATTCTCTGTATTTTACAGGCCAGAGATAATTTCTGTTGAAATTGGTTGTGTTGCACGAATTGTGAGATGTTTTTCTGTGGTGCTCTGGGTTTAATCTGTGTTGAAGTTAAGATCCTCTTCTCTGCTGAATGCTTGCTGGGGTGTGAAGTGTCTGCTTAGCTGTTATGTAAAGAAATACATTTAATAGATGGTTAGTGTAATCACATAACCTTGACAGACATCGGTGGTGCAGTCACAGTTCCATATTTTATGAAGAGGGAGGGTATGTAAACAGGCAGGCAGCAAAGCAAAAGTGGGCACATTTCTGCTGCTGAGGAACACCTTGTCGGGATTGTTTCCAAAGTCGTTTTTTTGGAAACAAACATAGGGTCATTAGCTGTGAGTGCAGTGACTGGGGCAGGAGTGGGGTGGTGGCTCCGTGTGGAGTGCTTCCCAGCTGAAAGGGCAGAGGACAGCGTTGCAGGTGATTCAGTGCCCAGGGCAGGGACAGGGACAGGGCTCATGGGTGGAGGAAGGTGCCAAGGACCCTCAGCTGTCTTAAGGTGGTGGTGTCTGTGCAGGAGGTAGGGGCAGAGTGGGAGCAGAAATCGTTCCACAGCATGGCCAAGGCTGGATGGAGTTTGTCTGGGGAAACAGGGGACTTCCAAAGAAGTGTGGGGAGGAGGGTGTCAAGAGGAGTTTTGGAGCATCCTTGTGAGGTATTCAACACTGAGTGGATCCTTCAGGCACAGCTGGTGACCAACAGGCCACCTGAATTTGTGAATGCCCTTGAATGGAAAAGAAATGTTTCAGTCCCCTGCGCTGCTCAACCTGCAGCAGAGTTCATCCCAAACGTGCACAGTTCTTAGCAAGCTGCATACAGGAATGGGCCCCAGAGGGAACGACTGTGTATGGAGAGACCCCTGTGTGTGCATCCTTTGCAGGACTCCCTCCGCCTGCACTGCCCAGCACTGGTGAGTGGTGGGGCCTACTGGGAATCTCTTACAGAACAATCAGTCTGAGAGATTTTGAGCTAATTGTGCCCAATTGCTCAAAGTGCAGGAATTTCCTCAAAATCTTTCAGTGCACAGAGCTGCTCAGGGCCACAGGCTTGCTTTGTTTGCCCCTTACAGGCAGGGACCGGGTGCTGTAACCCACATCTCTCTGGGTTCACTTTGCCCACAAGACTCCAATCCAGCAATGGGAATAATTTGCACTTGTGGGAGAGGTGCAGGCTAGAAATCTCTCTAAGCATTTTAATCATGCAAAACTGTCACCTTTGATTTTCAGAAAGCTGCTACCCCCTTACCATCTGCTCCTGGTACCACTTCCCCTCCCTGGAGTCAACCGGCAAAATAATAATATAGATTTTTGCATGTGAGAATGGAGGTGATTAATAGCAAACCTATTGGCAGTGGCACAGTACAAGAAGCACAGTCTGTAACATTGGAGTACAGGAGGCTCAAGAGAGGCAAAGCAATGTCCTGAACTTCCTTGTTGCCCAGCTTGTCCTAAGATAAATCCCAGCGCACCAGCAACCCAGAAACTCTCACTGCTGTCCTTGCGGTCTGTTTTCCCTGATGCAAAATGACAGCAGAAAAGGCTGACCTACCTGCCTGCTCTGAGGAAAGTGGATGCTTATGGTCAACAGGCTGGAAAAGCGTTTTCTTTCTGTGACTTCCATTTCTTAATGACCTGTCGAGGTCTGCAGTGATTTGCTGACTGAGTGCCAGTCAGGCCAGCTAAATCGACTGACTGCTTCATTGTACCTATCCAGGATGTCCTCCACCCACAAAGAATGCAGGCAACTACTTTGGGACAATTCCCTTATTTAGGTATTTCTGCCTCACCTGAACTCCCAGTGTACATTGCTGACATTTCTGAGGTTTCTGGAAGGAATAACATCAGCATTGAATAATTACAGTGAAAAGTCCAGTGTGTCTATGAATTTTTTCTGAATTACTCAAGGATGGAAGAGTGTTTTATGCAACTTAAGTGAGCTCTGAAACTATATATGTGTGAGCCTACCAGCACGATAGAGTAACAGTGCACGGAGCTTTTGGAGGAGCTGCTCCTATTTTCCTGAAGCTGTCACTGTTGATGATGAGAAGGCAAAAATATTTCTAATTTCTTTTTCACCTTGCTAGTGGTATAAAACAAGACAACCCACCACCCCAAGATACTCTTTCTGTGCTACCCTGTCACAAGAGAGGAATGAAACTGGAATACCTCTAATGGATGTATGAAAGTCACTCTCTCTTGTCACAAGGCAGTCAGAGATGGCATCCAGTTCTTTCCTCACATGCCATATTAATCTCTTTTTGCATCTGGAATTAATTGTGATAAGTTGACAGAGCTCTAGAGCTTTCTGAAAAATAAATCAAATGTTGTCAGTTTGGCTCTGAATTTTCCACATCTCTAGTGCATGTTGAAGCAAAGACCTTTTAAGAATGTTGTAATCTGGTATCAGATATTTCTCAAATTAGCATTTTCTATAGCATCATGTATGAATTAGAATTCTGTTGATACTTATTTATATACTAAGCTGGTTATATGTCACATTTAGGTGTATGTCGTGTCCATTTGCATGGATTTATTTTCAGCAAGTAAAATGTATGCAGTTTAAAGGATTTTGCTAGCTGATGATATTCACTTTGGTATGCATGGGTGCACAGTGAGGAAAGTGTCTTCTCATTTAAATGTGTTACCCTCTGGATAGGTCTTAATTTGCTTCAGCCTGTTTACAGAGTGTAAATACATCTCTAAGTAATTCTTTTGCCAATCAAATCCTCTGCAGCACAAAACCACATAAGAAAATAATGGCAGTTTCAGTAAATTTAAGTTAAAATTAGCACTATAATTTCTAGCATGTCTTAATATTTCTGTGATGCTTAGATGTCACACTTCATGCCATTTTTTTTCCGCATCCTCACTTCCACCTTCCTAATAACAGGTGCTATTGTTCTAGGGAATGTTACAAACACATCACAGGAAGATCTGTACTCTCAGTTCACCTACCACATGCTGGGTAATAACATCAAAACAGCCTAATCTTGTGGAAATAAACTGACTTTCTGTTTAGAGCAATATTTACAGATATGTGAGAACTGCAGCCAGTGCTGTCATCACGTGTATGAGGTTGATCTTTCTGCTGCCTCTAGCTTCTCCCCTCCAGCACTTTCTGCTCTGTCCTCCAAGTTTTGTCCAGTGAAGCAGCAAGAAGGGGGCTTTCCAGGTCTTTGAGCTTTGTGCATTTTTATGCTGTGGTCCAGAGAAAGCTGCTGTGGGAGAGTAAGCTCATGCTGCCGAGTAGCTGATAACCACTGTGGCTGTCCATAAACCAGCATTGGCTTGTACATGTCTATCCCATACGGATATTGAAGTTTGAGTGCATTAGTGATCGTGTGGAATAGTTTCAAATTTTGGGTGCTAGCGGGGAGAGACCCCGCATATGGAGAGGTGAATACTCTGGGGGACAGGGTGTGCCCTCTTCTTTAACTAAAGGAGTAGCTGATTAACTGGCCAAGTCCAGGAGACAGTGCTTGGCCTTGCAAAACCTTGTTGTGCCTCTGAGGAGCTGAACAATGTTTGTTTTGATTAGAGGGTGGCAGGACTACCTCAGGAACACATCAGGAGGAGGAGGAAACAGGCACAGATGTATCAAAGGGAAGGTTAGATCCCCTTGGAAGAGATTAACTGTAGGAGTCCCTGTGTTCTACCAAGGTTGGATGCTCTCCAGCAAGCTTTGGAGAAAGGCCAGGAAAAAGGGAGAAATAGAGAGATCTTTCATAATTTTATGAAATGTGCTGAATGTTAAGCAGTTTTCCTTTCTTTCTTTACCTATTCCTTCAAAAGAATAAACTGTCCCCTCTATTTTGAGGATTATGATTAAATGTTTCTGTATTCACGCAGCTTGATTTAAGGATGATTTGAGAATAATTGTCTTCCACCAGAAGCCTGCCAAATCCATACTGTGATGCAGCAACAGATGTCCATCTCTCGTCTACATGGCTTTTGCTTGGTACCCTTTGTGTTAACAGCTTTCAGGAAAGAGGGAAGTCTTTCCCTGAGCATGGTACCTAGAAAGGCTTTATGGTACACTGCCAGCTCCCTCTGTGTGTGTGTGTGAGCATCCATGGCCCCATCATGGCACTGCGTGACCACAGAAGCTCTCCCCAGGGCAGAAACAGTGAGTTTCCTGAGATGACAGTCTCAGAGCAACCAAGCCTGGTGGAAATCTCAGCTTGTGTCTAGATGTCATGTCTGTCCCTCTTACCAGCTCCTGTAGATACACAGGACACCTGTGCTGTGGGAATGTCTGCCCTCTTATTTGGCTATCCCTGGGGATATGTGGGGCCCACATGAGGCTGCAGTCACCATGTGGGGAGCTGATGAGCAGATTTTATTTATCATGAGGTAAAGGTAGAAACTGCACTGGCTTTGGCAAAGCAGGCCTCGTAGTTTGGTCTGAGAAGTGTGTCTGGATCACTTTGCTTTCAGAGGCATCTCTCAGTGCATATGTTATCTGTTATGTCACCTAGTAGTTGTCACTGGGAAGCTAAAATCGTGGTCCACTGTGGAGCAGATGAAATGATAGTCAGAAAAGCATCCTGCAAGTGATGAACTCAGGGTGTGGGTTGAGACCCTGTGGGATAGGTGTGAGGGGCTCCCTGTAGCACTCCACAGCCTCAGGGATCACTGCCTGGGGCTGATGGGATGCTGGAGAAAGGCATCTAGGGACTGTACAACACCTATTATGGGATGTTTATAGGGCAGCTGCAGGGATGTGCAAGACTTACAATTGGGGAAGAACCAGAGGTAGAAAAAGAGAGGGATCAAGGTGGATTGAGAAGTAAACAAGTGTGGGAAAACGGGGAAGAAGGGATAAAAGGGACCAGGAGTATGTCAACAGGAATGGTATGTGTACTTTTCCCAGCTGATTGACTATGTTCTGCATTCGTGTGCATGTGTGTGAGTCAGACCATTGTCAAGGGGTCTCCTGCCCAACTAGGATTCTGGCTTCTGGGGAGACCACAGTGCGTGCAGTTTTCCTTGAGGGCTTGTGTGTGTTTGAGTGTCTATGTGTGTTTGTGCACAAGGGGCTCTGAACACCAGGAGCTGAAGCAGGACTTGTAAGGCAGCCAGGGAGGCTGCGGATCTTAGGAACAGATACAGCAGAGACTGCATGTCCAAGGCCACTTACTGGAAGGAAAGGAGAACCACAATCAGGCCATATGCATGCTTGCTATTTGGATAAGCACTCAGTGTCTGTTGGGAATAGAAGCTCAGCCTTGCTGCTGGGTGAATCTGGGGACACAGAGAAGCAGCAGCCTCACATCTGTCAAGCTACCTCTTCAACAGCTCTGAACATTGGGATTATTCACTTGTTACCTGAATATTGGAGTAGGGATCATGCTTATCAGTGCTCTTGCAAGGAGGTTGAAAGTCTGGATTAGCATACCACATAATGTTAACAGTAAAGATATGGACTGAAAAAAAAATAAGACATAAGTCAGTAGGGGTGAATCTAAGGTATAACACATAAGGAATAAACCAGCTGCACAAACAACAGTGGGTGAAAATATAGATTTAAATGGAAATAGATAGCACACAGACACAGTGTTAAGTGACAACCCACCTGCCCACAGTACATGTAGGACTGTAAGGAGGCAATGAGACATGATACAAATCTTCTGCTTCACACAGAAAAAAGTTCCTTGAACTACTGGGTCCAATTTTTGACACTGCATCTCAAAATGAGGGTACCTTACTTGATTAGAGCCAAGAGAAAAGTGGGAGTAGTATAGTAGACTAGAAAACATGAAAAAAATTATACAAACTGCTTCTTTGGATGGAGAAGAAAAGTCCAACTGGAAATAGGGTAACCTTGAATCCAAAACAAGTTGTAGTAAAGGGACTATTTGGACTTGATGTTCTCAGACAGGCAGGAAAAATTTTATTGCCACTGAGAGACAGGTTGATCCTGGAGCAGGTCCAGTGAAGAGCTACTAGGTTGTTCAAGGGTCTGGAGTATCTCTCTTAGGAGGAAAGGCTGAGGGAGTTGGGCTTGTTCAGCCCCAAGAAGAGGCAGCTGAGAGGGGACGTCATTTATGTGTATAAATGCCTAAAGGATGGGCATCAAGAGGATGGAGCCAGGCTTTTCTCAATGATGCCAAGCAATAGAACAAGAGGCAATGGGTAGAAACTGATGCACAGGAAGTTCCACCTGAATATGAGGAAGAGCTTCTTTACTGTGTGAGTGACAATGCACTGGACAGACTGCCCAGAGGTTGTGGAGTCTTCTCACTGGAGATGTTGAAGCACCATCTGGATGCAATCCTGTGTCACATGCTCTAGCATGACCCTGCTTGAGCCAGGAGGTTGGACCAGGTGAGCCACTGTGATCCCTTCCAACTTGACCTGTGATTGTGTGACTCTGTGATTCTGTAAACCATAGAGGGAATAGAAACAGCAGGACAGGTGAGGCTGTAGGGCAGGCTGCCAATCCACAGGGCTGGTGGGGTCTCTGGTGCCCCAGGGCTGGTGCCATCAGTCAAGCATATACCAGCAGTGGCCCTGGCCCTGGCACACAGCATTTCTCACAGCTTTTTGTCCTCTGCAGCCATCTTGAAGAGGTCACATCCCGCAGTCTACACACGCCATTGCTGGAAACACAGTCCAGGTGTCCCTACCTTCACTGGCAGAGATGTACAGACCACAGAGAGATTAGCGCAGCCTCCCAGGCTCGCATGGGTCTGAGCTCACTGTCAACTGAAAGTCATGCCTTCCTCTAAAACTTTGCCAACCTGATGCCTCATGGGAAAGAAAGGGCTATTGAAAACAGCTACTAGCAAGAAACGAATGCATAAAAGTGTTTGTTGCCTCCAGTCAAAAAGTACAGAGATACTAACCCCTTGTAAATAAGTAATTAAGGCACTTCATGTAATTAAGTAGCATAACGATAGTAGCAATAGAAATGAATTGCAAAACATTTCTGTCCTTCAGAGAAGTGCATAGGTGCGCAGAAAGCATTTGCTGGTATATGTTACCAGGTTTGTGAGTGAGAATAGTTATCAGAGAGACACAAAGAAATCTTAGGTGTTCCACTCTGGTGTCCTGCTGGGGCAGATTTGGTTCCAGCAATGCACTTTATAGTATCTTGTTACAAGAAGTTTCAAAGGTGGGTGAAATATATACTTTTAGATGCAGGTCCAACAGCCTCTGTGGGTGTAGACTGACCAAGTGCTGCTGAAGGCAGCAGGGCTGTGCCAAGTTGCACTGGCTGAATTAGCTAATGAACACGTGGGACAGCACATCCTGCTGGATCCTGCGAGCTCAGCAGATTTTGGCATCTGTTGGAAAAGTCAGTGGCAGGATTGGGCTGTGTCCTGCCTCCAGCTCCCCCTCAACCACCTCCCTGCCTTTCCGTTTCTCCTGGGCTCTCTCCCCTGGCTGTGTAATGGCATAGCATTTTCCTGCCTCAAAGGCTGTTCTTATGAGTCAGTCTGTTAAAAGAATCATGGAGTGACTGGGTATCACAAGGAAAGAAACCCTTTAATTGTCTAATATGAGACTATTGGAAGTTGTTGCTGGGTACCAGAGGGTTGGTGATAACTTCTGTAGGCTGAAGTGTGAAGATATGGTTTCTGGCATATAATTAATGTTTATAGAAGTTTCATACACATAGCTCCTGAATTACTGTAGGAGACAAATATTCATGAAGTATAACCCTAGGGAAAGTAGAGTGTCTGGATATCTAGCCACTCCGCCTTTTTCTTTAATTAAAAATTACCTTTTTTCCTATTAATATTTCATCTCTTGTGTTTGCTGAAGGCCTAACTCAGCTGCTCTTCAACTGTATAGCACCCTGTTTGTACTTGGTTGTAATCAGTCCTGCATAAGGAATGATGGAGAATTTGGCCCCAACGGTGTCCTTCTGGTGGCAAACCTGAAGTCATTTTACCTGCATAGAAGTTATAGACGGAGTTACCTCTCAAGCCCAGGCCCAGCCTTTTGCACCTCCTTGATCTGCTTGCCAAGCCCACACATAATCCAGAGCCCAAGATGTTGCTCCTGGCAAGGATCAAGAACACCCCAAGTGAGATGGCAGTGTAGTATGTTCAGAGCTGTATTTTTATGTGCTCATCTTTAATATAGTTCCCTAGGGTAATGGATATAATTCTGATTTATTTTATGTAAAATCTTCTGTGCAAAGTACAATTGCAGATTTCTGTACTGTCCAACAATGCAGTTGTAAAGCACAACAGTAAATAATATCTGAGTGAAAAATACATGTTTTCAGATCAGTTTTGAAAAGTGATGGGGAGTCAATGGGGCATGTAAATGTATTTAATCTTCATAAAGGAACTTGTGCACCAGAAGGATTTGACCAGTTATTGAAGTTTCTCCTTTAGGCTACAGAAGATTGAAATTGCCTGGTGTCTTGGGCTGTAGCCAGGCTGCAGTCATCACACACCACCATATATCCTGGGGTTTTTGCAGGACCAGAAGCAAGATGTTTGAAAGCCAAGCAGGAAATAAAAGAGATGCAATTTAGGGCAGAAAACCACCCCCTGCTGAGTCTGTCCTGTCCTCAAGCTGCAGTCTCATTGCTGGGAGTGGTCCGTAGAAGAGCATTTCTCACCTTGGTCTCTTTGCTCTGGTCCCTAACAGCTTAGCAGGTGGCTGAATGTAACAGCTCAAGTTGCAAAGATGTGGGAGCACTCAAGCCAGTTTTGGGAGTATGTATGCATTCACATAAATCATGCATGTGAATCCTGAAGCATATATGGAACAGCAGAAGACAAAAAAAAATAAAATTCTGCAATTCAAATAATTACTATTCCATTTCTTAAAAAAAATCTAGGTTACCTGAGGTTTATTTGAACCAAGCTTAAAAGCCAAATAAAATCATATGATGAAATAAAATTAAGCCTGCTAACCACAACAGCATTTGGCAAATAGCCTGTTTTGTAAAACAAAGGGTGGATAATTCCTATCTGACCCATAATATTGGTCTAACAGGAAGGACTCATTTGATTTAACAAAGACCTAATTCAAGATATTTGTGAATACAAGTAGGGTTGTTTCATGGAATTTTTCAAAGGAATTAGTACTTTTTCCTTTCTTGAACTTTTAGCTGAATGTTGGCTGAACTATTTCAGGACTAGGTTAGCCATTGTTTAAAATGTCCCTTTTAGAGCTCTTCATCCCCTAGGTTTTTACTGTCATGTCTTTCTGCTTCTAAGTAAATGAGATGTCTTTGAACTGCTCTTGTGGCATGGTTTATTTGTGTGCTTTTATAGGTTAAAAGCTTCTGCATTCGCAGTTAACTGTGCAGGAAGTGTATTATTTTCCCTGAAATAAGCTTAGACAATTGCTTTCTGTTCTCCCAAGCCTGAAGTCCCTCAGGTATTTTATCCTTTAAATAATTCCTCCCAATGGATGAAAAAGGCTTTGTAGCTTCTCAGCCAGCAGGGCTGGTGAGGTAGGCTGGTGGGATTTAGGCATAGTAGTTTCCCCTTAACCTGTGCCCTGTCCTCACCACCCTTGGGTCCCCAAGGACAGGAGAGGATGGTGTCCTGGCATTTGTAGAAGCCACTACTGATGCCCTGGGGCTTTGACCACTGCCACCATATGTGTTTAGACATCCATCTTCCACTTTGTTTTTTCTTCTAGGACACCCTAAAAGACAGATGATAAGCATTCTCATGAGTCGAGCTGTGGACTTCGCCCCTGACAAGCCCCTGACTTGTGCCATCCCTTCAGTGCTCTCAGTGAGCAGCCGTACAAACACACACAGCAATATGCATTCAACCCCTCTGGGGACCAGAGATCTGGTTACAAGGACCATATAAATCTCCAGGTTTTCTTATCAGTCTGGCTGCAGCTGCCTGTGCCTGCTCTCAGCACTTCCCCCAGCCCCCCCCTGCGCCTCATGGGATGTGGAGAAGGGGGAGATGTGAAGCGGAGGGGTGAGGGACTGCAAAACCAAGTGTGCCTGCCCATGCAAGTGGTGGTGGGGGACAGCACAGGGATGCACCCATTAACAACATGGCTGCTGTGCAGAGGGCTTTGCTTTTCCAGTGGTTTAGCCCAGAGAGTGTGATTTGATGCAGTAAGCTGTGCCTCACCTGCCTCATGCTTTGTTAGACAACACTTTCCCAGCTTGGCTGTGCATGGTTAAACAGACTTTGAACCCTATTACGTGACCTTTCGGGTACATGCCTGTCAATTGAGTTGCTTCCCACATGCTGCTCTCCCCATTTACAGCTAGCAACAGACCTTGCTCTCTTTGAAAACTACCATGTGAGTGTGACTTACTGCCTTTTTAAGTGAAGTTTGACTGCTACCAGCTATTCCTATCCATATCCCTCTTTTACTGAGAAAGCAGACAAATCCAGATATGTTCATAACCTGCATTTTCCCTCCCTTCCCCAAAGTAGCTTGAAACCAAAACCTTGGAGTTATCTCCTCACCTATAGACATCCTGAGAGAGATATTATTGTTTGCAAATTGGTCCTAATCCTATTTGATTTGCCTTGGACCAGTGTGTAGCACTCTGTCTAAATCCAAGGCTGTCTGTGCAGGCTGGCTGGGGGCAAAAAGCCATAGTGCCACTTCTCCCTCATAGCTGTCCCTGGGATAATCAGGTCATAGGTGTTTGCTCCCAATGTGCGAAGGCATGGAAAGAAAAAAAGAACCAGCTAGAAGACTGCTGGGGTCTCATCCTCCTCTCCCTGGCTAGTCCCCCTTCATTCCAGCGTTCCCCACTGTCCCTGTGCCAGGAATCATCCATGGATTGTATGCCTTGCATTTATGAAGGGCTGAGGTTTGCATTATAAGGTCTGTCATGCCCTACTGCAATTTACATGTTAAATAGAATTGATGGTGTTTATTCTTCCTATTATGTGCATGTCTTAGTTTGAGAAAATTTGGAGGGCCAAAGACATTGGACTGAAGTCTTATCCCTTGGATTCAATAGCCCTGGTTTCTCCAATACAGAGAGAGAGACCAAATATGCCAGGATGCAAGTGGAAAAATAACTCTTTACCAAGAATTTACCAACACTAATAACAATATTGATAAAACTGGGTTAAACTGATGAGGAGAAACTTCCCGAGCCCTGTCCACCAGACCAAATCGAGATGGCAGATGGCCTCCCCCTCCTGGAAAAACACACGTGGCCACAGGATAGAGACAAGACGGCCACCCTTCCATGTGGTTGACCTCCCCCATGCCTGGAAAACCTGACAGGAATGGTTGGAGAGCCAGTACTGGCAGGAAATGACAGATAGCTGGGATTCAATACTGGCAAGTGCTTGCATGGCACTGGAGTGAGTCTGCAGGACTGGTGCAGGCAGTCGGAGCAGAGCTGTGGACCCCCCAGGAGACTGGAATGACTCGCGAGAAACCGGCAGGACCAGCATTGAGACTTGGTTGTTACAGTTTCGATGTTCATTGGTTGAAGTGGTGGTTGTAGTGCTGTCAAAGTGTCAAAGTCCGGATCAGTTGAGGTGTTAGTGGAAGCCCCGGTGGTGAGGGAAGCCCTGAAGTTATGCAGGGTCAGGTTCAGGTGGGAACATCCAGTACCTCCCCTGGGGTGGAGAGTTTTACACTGGATGATGTAACACTGTGAGTCATGGGACACTTTGGGAGTCTTTTACACCTTCTAAGATGTTCCTGTCTCTTACATCAGTGCAGCTGAGTCCACTATGGCCCATTATGGATCATCAACAAGAGATGAAAACCTTCAGGCTGGGTATGAATGTCCCTGGGAGTTATCACAGCTGAGTCATCTGTGTCAGGAAAGAGAAACACTACCCCACCTCATAGGGTTTGTCTCTTTCCTTATCTTGTTTAACACTCACCTTGTAGCCTGAGGTGTCAGATGTGCCTTCAGCCCCTGGCCTAGGTGGCCACTCTGCACATTGTTAGCCAAGCACAGTGCTGGCTCAGCCATGAGCACCAACAGTCCAGTCTCTCACAGCACCTGGGCGGTCACCGCAGGTGGTCACAAGTTTGAGTCATTAATCATCAGCAGTTCAGTCTCTTTAAAGAAAGCAAAACACCAAAAAGCCAAAAAAGGCATATTTGGAGAAAAGAGAAAAGAACAGGTGGGTACTAGAATTTTTGTGTAATCCAGGACAATGCGACACAATCATTTAAAAAGACCTAAGCAAACAAAGTCCTTAGTGTGAGAAAATTATAAGTATTTAGAAATTCAGCTTGAATTGTGCTGCTTTCAGTGAGTCTGGAAAAGAAATCAGAGAATATTTTAGATGTGTATAGGTTTTACTTCTGAACGGTAAAATGAACAAGACCTGCAGTCATGTTTATTGGGGTTTGTTTTTTCTTTTTACACAGCTACAAGATGATAATGGTAAGTGAAAATACTGTTGATTTGAGAACTAGCAAATTTTGCTGCTCTGATAACTGATTCATTCAAGATGCACAACAAATGCCAAAAGAAAGCAATTTTTCATCAGGAAAATTCTGTTGAGGGATCTGCAGTATTTATTCTTTTGACTACGATCACTCTTTGTACTCGTGCACTTTACAAAACAAAGTCAAGAGCACTTTTGCCTACTGCTTTGACATGTATCATTGCTTGTCCACCCCACAAAATGTTTGGTGTGTCGGAAGGACACAGCCGTCCCACTCTGGGATCCTCTCTGCACTGTTTTCTGTGGAGGACACAAAGTTTCTGTGTGGTAGAAGCCAAGGAAACCGGTGCTTGCATCACTGTGCCATTTATTGCCTTGTGTTCTTGTGATGAAACAAGTCTATGGCTAACCCGTATATCAGTGATTTCAAAAATGCTTTCTAAGGGGTGCTTTTTTTTTTTTTTCCAGCTGCAGGTTTTGGGAAGGGGGAATATGAATAACATGGCTCCTGTGGGTCTGAAATGACCTGGTGCACTCCCAGTCCCTTTGGCAGGCACTGCTTGGGACTGGAGCTGCAGCTTTCTGTTTTTTGAGGAGCCATCCTGTCCAAGGCAGAAGGCTGAGTTTCTGCCTTATATTAAATGATCTGACACAATAGGCCTGTGTGGTTGAAGAAGCTTCAAATGTAAAGGTTTCCATAAATAAATAATAAAAAAAGAAAATATCACCAACAACCCTCTTAATGGCAAATATAGCTGCTACTTGCAAATAAAGAATTGCTTTACAAGTTCATGAAAACTACCATTGTACTTTAAAAAACCCAACTTGATAAACTTCATCAAAAGCTGGTTTTCTGTTCAGTGCCACTGTTGAAAAGGCTCAGCCTAGGGCAAGGTTGGGGGCAGGGAAAGCAGATTCTGCTCTTGACTTTGCTATTAATGGGATATAAAACCTGAACTAAGTCACTTCAGCTCTGTTTTGCCTTCCACCTCCTTGGATTTTTGACCTTGGTGATTGCAGCTTTGATATAAACTACAGCATCTCAGCAGAGCTCTGCACATTTTGAGTATTGATCACTAAGTGATCTCAGCCCGGCCCCTGGTAAATCGCCGACTATTAGGTTGCCTGGTGGCCTCACTGTGCATCCTGCAGGTGAAGGAGGGTGTTAGCGGGACTGAGCCATCTCACAGTGCAAAGGCCACATCCCAGCAGCCACACAGCATGCAGTCCTGGCTTTACATGACACAGAGGTGTTGGGACACTGCTGTGACATCCCTGGCAGCTGGACTGTGTCCTTCAACAGGGTCAAAAACCACTCCACTCCCTCTCCTGCATTCACTGACCATGACTATCACTGTGTTTTCCTACAGAGACATGGTTCTTACTACCTCAAGGTGGGGTGCACACTGAGCCCATATGGCATGTGGGAGCCAGCCTTTCCCTGCATCCCACCTGGATTACCCAACTGTGGTGGTGGGTTCCTGCATACCCAAAAAATTATTGAGATGTGGCATTCAGCTCAACTCTTTCAGCAGGCACAACTTGTCCTGCTTGCTGTTCCACGCTGGGTGACCAGTACAGCACCTGCAGATTCTGACACTGAAGATTTTTATCATCTTTTGAAACACTAATTAAAACCAAATTAAATAATTTTGTCCCAAGACTCAGTCCTGTGAGAACCCTGCTGGATCTAGCCCCATTATTAAGCATGCTTTAGGATCTACCAGAGAGCTAGTTTGTAATTTATCTTCAGGGACAATTATTAAAATATTGTTTTGGAACCAAAACATCCATGTTTAGAATTTACTGGTGTTTGAAAGTCATAGAATGGTTTGGGTTGGAAGGATCTTAAAGGTTATCTTGTTCCAAACTCCTGCCATTTTGGAGGACAAGACCTGCAGGTGGAATCAGAACTCGATCTCAAGGTAAGACCTCTTTCCATACTCTTATCATTCTCAGAAAGATATGCGAATATAAATACGGTGAGTGGTCACATCAGGTCTGCAACAGTCGCAATGGTCTGCGCAGTGTTTGAAGGCCAACTAGCAGGCGAAAGTTCTACCATTGTCTTGTTTCTTGTTCTTGTTTTCTTTCCAGCTACTCCTTGGTATCTTGGTCTGACCTAAGAGATGCTGAAGGCTTGAAAAATACTGATGTCAGCCCTACCAGGGACATTCAAGACATGAAAAGTTATTGCCTGTGTCTGTGGACAGGGTGAGTGAGGCAGCACAGCTGACTGTGATTGTCAGTGGAGGCTGTGTGGGACACACAGGGCAGTGGGGGATGTGCAAGGTCTGGGGACATTCTCAGGGGCAGTTGGAGCCTGCAGATGGTGAGAGAGCAGTGTAGGAAGAGGAGTGTGAACTTTCCTTGCCTGTCTTCCTGTCTTACGCTTACAGAGTAATTAGGATCACATAAATGCCACTGCTGTTAACAGCCATGGTGATGACTGTTGTATCAGAAAAATCCCCCTGCTGCCTGCCTCCCAGGTGTTTGCACTTACATATCACTTCCCATTAAAATGGTCTGCAGCAAGTGCTAGGTGTGTCAGAGCTGGGTGATGAAATTGAATTAGTTTGAATAACTGAATAAGTTTTAGATCTTGGACTGACAGCTTGTTCATATACATCTTAAATGCCCAGCAGCAGCATAATTTGCCTTACCCAGGCATGGCTGTTCACAGCAGCACGGCAGGGCTGTACATGGATGCTACTTGCTTTTAACCTTGCTGCCCTTAGGAACCCTGCCTTGCAGGGGCACTTGCAGAGACACAGTCTTAAATCGTGTAATTGCAAATAATCAGCCTTCCTCCCTCCTTCCTTCCTGCCTGCCTGCCTTCCTTCCTTCCTTCCTCTCTCTGTCATTCTGTCTTTCCTTGCTCTTTTTCATCTTTTTTGTGTGTGTGTGTGTTTTTTTTTTTTCTTTTTTTTTAATTTGAGAAACTCGAGTGGCCTGCAAAGTTTCTCAAGTACAGAGCGGTGTTAGGTCACCCAGGAAGCATGCTATTCCTTGCAGAAAGCAGCATATATTCTGATTCATTCTGATTCTGCCTCATCTTGCACAGTGCAGGCAGGATGTTGAGAATGGGAAAGTTTCATAAAGGCCTTTTGTAACTCATTCTGAAATCCAGCATCAGCAGATGAAACAAAGACTGAGCAAGCAGATTTTGAAGAAACATTTAATAATTTATGATGTACTTGGCACTTGTATAGCACCTTTCATCCATGGTTCTTAAAAGACTTCAGAGACGTGAATAAATGGTACAAACAGAATAATGTCTTATTATAATAAAGTGATTTTGCATGTCCATACAGGGGAAGAAATTGCTTTCCTAGAAAGATGAATTGTTTTATCTATAACCAAAAATAAAAGCCTATAAGAAAGTGGGACATAAAAGTAGAAATCTTTGTTTCCATCTCTTCCTTGTAAACTTTTTGAGGAAATACATAGCTTTAGGCAGAAGAATTATTTTATACTTTACCAAAAATACCTACTTGACTTCCATTTGGTATCTATCGTTCTTGTAAGGCCTCCTGCACTTGATGGATATTTGCCATCCTGCTCAATAGCCTGCCAGCTGAAGGGGTTTTATCTCTGTATAAAACAACAACCTGAAGCCTCTGTGATTAGCCTCATCTGCAAATATTTTTCTTTTTTTGTGTACCCAGTAAATAAGAAATTGTCTGTAAAGTCATTTTCTCCTAAATGCAAACCAAGTAATGGATGACCATGAAAATCAGAGCCATAACCTCAGTCTCCCCTGGAATTTTGTTTTGTTTTATAGATTATATTATTTCTCTCCATCATCTGAAGTATATGTGGGCAAGTGTATGAGGCTTTGCAGCCAAAATTTCAAATAGGTTTTTGAACTTACAGATAGTTTAGGCTTTAATAAGGCATAAAGCAGCACAGAGAGAAGAAGTCTGAGGCTCTTAGCATGGTACTGTCCAGCAGTGTGCACTGCCCAGAAAGATTGGTCTCATTTGATGCTGCTGTATCCTATAGAAATGTCCTTTAACTGATGGTAAGTGCCCCAGAAATTCAAGTGGCGATGTGGTGGATGTAACTATGAAGGTGGGTTCAAAAAAGCTCAAAAAAATTCCAAATGGTCTTCACTGAGATTTTGTTAATATTTTATGGTAATCCTTTACCCTAAGTAGAGGATAATAAAACTACCTGACTTGTGCTTACTACTACTGCATATCAAATTAAATGAAAACTAAGAAATTAAATTGAACTGTTCAGAAGGAAAATTCCTTAATGCACAAAGGTCTTCAAATTAGAATGTTTCACAAAGTACTTACCATTAAAAACATCGTTATTCTCCAGCACTTACCACAGAGTGGCATCTGAGATATTATTCTGATAAGCTATTCTGAACAGTTGAGTTAACTGTGGTTTCTTGGGAAATGCATGGTTTTTAATTGCAGTAACATTACCTGTATTAGTGGACATGGTAGGATGTGGGTAATGTGTACTTGCACTTAAGGCTGTCCCATATTTTCCACTGCAAGAAGTTGTTTGCTGCTGTTTAGTATCATCAGGCTTTGTCCAGCAGGAATTCAGTGACCTCAGCCATGTGGGTGTTTGGAACTGATGGTGCTTTGGAAGTGCCAAGAACAGTGGTCTGTGCAGCCACCGTGAGGCAGCTTGTCCCTGCCACATGTGAAGGCCTCTAACACCTTCTCATTTTGAAGTTTCAGATGTGCTTTGCAACAGTGAAAGCTTTTGGAATGCAGTTGGGGGATTAGAGTGGTGTTAGCCCAGTGAAAATTGTTTTCGCACTGACTGAAACATTCACTTTGGGCGACATGTAAATATATGATCTGAGTAAGTTTTTTAGCTCTAACAACAAATCTTGATGCTCTTATATATAGACAGGCAAGCTTACTATGTATTTTACCATGCACCTTTGCATTCCACTTTTGCTTTCCTGGAAGTTTGCCTGTCTTTCTTTATGTGTTATTTGGCTTAATTATTTTTTTGGTTACTGAAGCCCGCTTTTATTTTTCTTTTAAGCCCATCATGGCTAGGCTTCGCGAACGAAGATTTGGGAAGGCTCTATCCACATTTGCTACAGGCACCCTGGTGGCTTATGAGGCCAATACGTGACAGACATACCCAATTGAAAAAGGCACAACAGAAAGATTCCTTAGATGGTGTATTCTGCAATACACGGTTCTTTTTGCGTTGCCTTTTTTCCTCGAGAGTGATCCTGCGTGTGTTCTCGAAGGAGACAG